>NC_048276.1:4724947-4985215 GCF_009762535.1 Notolabrus celidotus
AATCAATAAATCAACTAATCAGACTTTATCGGTGAGCACTTTTCATACAATGATACTGTAACACAAAGTGCTGTACTTAAAAGTAATGAAAGTACAATAAATCAGAATAAGAAGAATAAGATGTTAAAACTCAACACAGGAAATTAAACTCACCAAAAAAATATTTTAATAAGATAATAAAATGCAAAAAAATTAAACCAGTAAAACAACTAAGATGCAACACTAAAAGTAAATACAGGAAAGTAAAAGAGAATAGAATATTAAAATGCTGAGAGGTACTCTGTAAAAACTCTTAAGATAATAAGATCTAATAAATTAAAATAAGTAAGTAAATAATACAAATTAACTGAACTAATGATAAATGTCTGCCTATAATATTTAAAATAGGACAGTAAATACTTAAAAAAAGTGATTACAATTTGAACTAGATAATAGATAGATCAATAAATAAATAAATAAATAAATAAATAAAGTAAGTAAAATTGTTAAGACTATTATAAGAATAAGACTCAGTTAAAAGCAAGACTAAAAAGGTAGGTCTTGAGTTTGCTTTTAAAAATGTTGATACTCTGTGCAGCATTAATCAGAGTTTGAAGTTTGAAGTGTTTATTTTATTATTGTTTCATGCTTACAATCATATGCCCAGCCCGCATGGGCTTACACCACACATCTGCACAGTCCAGGGTCAGAGCACACAGCACAATCATTCCTTGTAAGTAAACTTAAAGAGAAAATTATGAATTTAAATTAATTAAATACATTTAATAAATTACATTAATTTATAAATTATAAATGTTATCATCTTCTCTTCACTAGACACTGTTTATGATTCAGACAAACTATTGAATCCATCCACATCTGAATCTCATGAGTTTTCTCATACTGTGTATGTTTTGTAATAACCTGGTGCAATTGTATCCATGCAATAACTTACCTCACTATCTATTCATAATATTGAAGTGTACATAGTGTGTATATATCTGTAATATCTTCCATATTTTATTTGATTCTATTTTAGTTTATTCTATTTGACCTTTATCATTACTATTATAATTGTTATTATATTTTTAGCTATGAAAGTACCTTTTTGTATTCCCCTGTCCTGTGTTGTAAGCTGCTGTAACAAAATAATTTATAAATCAAATGAAGAATATCTTATAACAGAATAAAAGAAAATAATACAAATAAAAAAGGTTATATATATTATGTATATAGTTATAATCTATAATCCCTTAGAAGGTAAAGCTGCAAAATAGCCTCAACAACATAAAGCACATGTTGTGGAATATAGTAAGTTTATTATGAATACATATTGTAATAATAGGAAGAAATAATGTCTTCTTTTTCATTGTATTTGTATTTATATCTTATTATTTACTTCTTCTATTAATATTATTTGATATTCTTCATTATTGTGTATAGGAGCAACTTCAATGACTGAATTTCCCCTATTTAAATAAAGTATTTCTGATTCAGATTCTGCAAATACTCAAGTGAAAGTCAGATTTGTGATAAATAACGATACTTAACTTAATGCAATATAGACTCAGTGTTTCATCAGACTGACCTTTAATAACTTTCATTCTGATGCCCCTTTAATCAAATACACGAGGTCAGCGGATTTCATCATGCAGGGGCAGATTTTGGATGGGATCTGGATGATGAAACTTCAGTCTGTGGTTGCAGAAAGCCCACCGAGACTAAAGTAAACCCTCAGAATAACCAGGTCAACGAGAACACATGCACATAATAGAGGTACTTTGCGTTTTCCCTCCTTTTCTTTTCATGTTTCAGACAAAGCAGCTGCGGATACATTAGCGAGGTGTCGCTGTCAGGGGCGCAGCGTGTGTTGATGCGCTGGTTTCCATATATGGGCATTACTACTACAGGAAATCACCGAATCCACGCCCACACTTTAACGTTGTACCTGTGTCCCTTCATTCTCTTAAAAACACCTTTAAAGCTCACCTTTATTAAACTGATAACTGCTCTGAGACCTTAAAGGGGAGAGTTGGAGTTATTTCTGCTGTATTCCACTCTCCGTGGAAATCTCAAAGGTGGAGCTTCTTCCGATTTGCGTCATTTCTCGTCCCCGCCCCTCCCAGCTGATGACAAAACGAGCGCACCCTCAGCCGAGCGGGATATTTCATCAGCGACCACAGACAGCAGCAGCAGCTCCTCTCCTCATCCCTCTGGGCTCCTCTGTGTGACCACCAACTACTCCAAAATAGAAAGGTACTGACCTTTATTTTCATTTACTGACACATTATATTCATCCTGTGTGTTTCCTTGTTGAAAAAGTCGAGTTAAAGAGACATTACCTGATCCGAGGAGTGACTGATGCAATCCTTCCGCATGTGAAATCAGTTATATTGGCGCACTTATGTTTGAAAAAGACACAAAACTCCTCAACTTGAGTCAGAGTGTAAGAAAAGAATTCATATTTATCCTTTAATATATAATACATGTGAAGTTAAGTCACAGAAGCTAATCTCTCTGTGTGTTCATTCATTGTTTTGGTCCGAGCCGGTTAGCTAGTAGTAAGGAGTACTACAACAACCGAGGCGTGGGTGATGCTTTCAAGACCGTCGGAATTTTAAACATCCAAGCTGTAAATGATTTTTAAAAAATGACTTTTGCTGTAAAATGCTGCAGAAACTCTGAAGTAGTTATGCATTTTACTACGTGACTATCCCGCCTTGTATAGTCACATACACGTGTGCAAAAATATGCACAAGTAAGCTAAATTGTGCAAAATGTTAAAAGTGAAAAGACATATAATTCAATACTGAGGCAAAATTTTAAAATTGAAGAGACATACCATTCAATACTGAGGTAAAATTTTAAAATTGAAGAGACATACCATTGAATATTGAGGCAAAATTTTAAAATTGAAGAGACATACCATTCAATATTGAGGTAAAATTTTAAAATTGAAGAGACATACCATTCAATACTGAGGCAAAATTTTAAAATTTAAGAGACATACCATTCAATACTGAGGTAAAATTTTAAAATTGAAGAGACACACCATTCAATACTGAGGCAAAATGTTAAAAGTGAAAAGACATAATTCAATACTGAGGCAAAATTTTAAAATTGAAGAGACATACCATTCAATACTGAGGCAAAATGTTAAAAGTGAAAAGACATATAATTCAATACTGAGGCAAAATTTTAAAATTGAAGAGACATACCATTCAATACTGAGGCAAAATTTTAAAATTGAAGAGACATACCATTCAATATTGAGGCAAAATTTTAAAATTGAAGAGACATACCATTCAATACTGAGGCCAAATTTTAAAATTGAAGAGACATATAATTCAATACCGATGCACAATTGAACACTGATGCAATATTTAATTATTCCTTCAAATTAATTTGGCTTTACTGTCATCAAGATGAACCAGTAACAGGAAAGTTCCCCGTTCACACATGGCAATTTTTACGGTGGCCCTGAAGGACAAAATGAAATTTACAAAAGATAAAACACTTCTACAAAGTTGGAGAAAAAATTACTTTTTTGGAAAACATTTTTACATTTAAGAAAACAAAATTACATAAGTATAAGACTTTTATTAATTCCAAAACAAATTTACATTTAAGAAAACATTTACAAAATCAAAAAACACACATTAACAAGCGGTGAGACAGTTTTTCCAAACGGCGAAACACTTTTAGCGTTTCTGAAACGACTTAACATTTATTTTTAATGGAAAGGGAATGTACCAAATCAAGTGAGGGGTCATTTAGTTTGTTTGGATGGAGAGAAACCAAATGGAGCAACGTTTGGTACCGGATCACTTCCAGTGTTTGGTACATTCCCTTTCTGTTAAAAATGAATGTAAATTTGTTTCAGAAATGGTAAAAGTGTTCTGTTGTTTGTAAAATTGTCTCACTGCTTGTAAAGGTGTTTTTTTAAATTTATTCTGTAAATGTGTTTTCTTAAATGTTAATTTGTTTTGTCCTTGGTAAAAGTGTTTTGCTGATGTAATTTTGTTTTAAAAATGTAAATTTGTTCTCCCAAAATGTAAATTTGTCTCCAACTTTCTAAAAGTGTTTCATCTTTTGTAAATTTAATTTTGTCCTTCAGGGCCACCGTACACCCCCTTGTACAGTCACATACACGTGTGCTCTAATCATAAGCTTAAATTGTACAAAATGTTAAAAGTGAAAAGACATGTAATGAAAAACTGATGCAAAATTGAACACTTATGCATTATTTAATTATTACTTCAAATTAATTTGGCTTTACTGTCACCAAGACGAACTAGTAGCACGAAAGTTCTCCATCTACACATGGTAGTTGTGATATTTCCGGTGTACAGTGAAGGCATCATTAGCATCACACGAGAGCGGACTGAAGCCACGTAGCTCGCTGGTGTCTCCGTCCCTGACAGATGGTCTGTGTGCTTTTATGTGCAGCTGAACACAGCCTTGGTTAACCCTGGTAATAAGTAAGTAATGCTGTTTATAAATGTCCTTTAATTAATTTATAGTCTCTTATAATTCGGATCCGAGTGTTAGACCGTGAATGCCTCTGAGATGATCTGAAGCATGATGTCTGCGCGCAGGGTGTTGCCATGCTGTGTTGCATCAGCCGATTTAAAGCCACTGTTAAATCCACGACTATCACACTCTTGTGTAAGAACTGAGAGGAATAGAGATGCACATGTACTGTCACTGCAACCTGCTGTGTGGCGTTCAGGTGCTTCATGCAGAGGGAGAGGGAGAGAGAGACACAGAGAGAGGGAACCCCATGCCATGTTGCTTTACACACATTAAGGCTTATCTTCTAATCCAGTTATTTCAGCTCCTGACTGCAACACAATCCCATCCTTCAGGGTTTCTTTGCTGCATTTTTATGTTTTAAATTCTGCTAAAATTGTCAGGTTGATGAGATACAACTCTCAGTGTGTCCAGTTGCATTTGCATATTCGCAAATTGTCATATTCAGAGACATCAAGAGAGATGTTTGAGTATTTAAAGAGTCAGATAATCATAGAGAAACTGTATCTTTCATAATCTGAGAGGGGGTCCAACTTTAATGTCACTGTCTGTTGTTTTCCAATTAATAGAGATCTATGAAACACTCCACAGAAAAGGAGTTTGTCCCTGTTATCACCACTCCACATGTTAAAGAAGTCGCCGCTGATTGTATCCAAAGGGCAGGAGTAATTGCCTTTAATGTTGGAGGTCTGATACACACTGTTCGTAACATCCTCTTGGAGTTATTCCCAGTGTTTGGGATTTCTGTGTTGAATTGTTGCCCATTTCTGGTGAGTCATGTCTCAAAAGTCGCTTTCAGTGGAAAAAGTCTCAACCTGACCAGAAGTGGTGAGTGGGTGTCAAACCAGGAAGGGTGTGCACCGAACTCTTACTGTAACCAGACCACGTCAGGGGGGGGGTCAGCGTCCGGCCCATGGTCAAATTGGCGTTTTGACTCGACATGATGGCAGATTTGGTTGAATGCCATTGGGCCAGACTTCATTAAATATGAGGAATGTGAGAGAAAAAAACGCCGTCAATTATTCCTGCAAGTCTTTTAAACTTTCCGATCCATGCTGGATATTTGTAGTCCTATCCTGGTGTGTAAGGGGGTCCAGCTGACAGCTCCTCCATCTCTTTAACATGCTGGTCTTGTTCTTCCGTGCATGTTAATGATGTTGCTGTCCGTCCTGGGAAAGTGACCAGACTGTTAGTTCGCCACATTCCATTGCACAGTTTTTGGCAGCATAGCTGGTCTTCAGCCAGGTGACTTAAAGGGTTGTCAGGTTCAGTCTCAGTGGTCAGCCGGTCCACACGTACCCCCTCACGCAAGTTTAGACACGTACAGTAAGAAAAACACTCACACCACATTCCTTATATGTACAAATATACATTCCTGGTTGTTCCTGTGTAACTTCAAACACCTGAAAACCATTGTGTGTGTGAGTGTGTGTGTGTGTGAAGGCTGAAGAATGGCTGAAGAATGGCTGAGAGCAGTCGTCCATGATATGGCGTACCCCCGCAGGGTTATGCAAGGTCACATTTACTCCTCTCAGTGGATGTTTGGCCCTGCAGGGTTCTGGACAAGCTGTTCCCTTTGTTCTGCCCACTAATGTGGTCTGTGATGAACCTCCTGTTAGCGAGGGGATTTCTGTGACTCCACTTCCTTTATTTAAAATGTATTTAAAGAAGATTTACACAATAGTATGAATACATTACTCTCTCTATATTTTGAGTACATGGGAATGTGTTTCAATTTTATTACAGTCAGGTAAAGAGTGCCAGTCAAAACTCCCCCTTTTAAAAGTAGACTTGTGTCTTCATCAAGCGGCAACCTCCCCTCCTAAAATATGAAGCCAATGTGGAAGTGTTAAAAACTGCAGTTCTTCAAGTGTCCACTAGAGGCTGGCTGCAGAAACACAGGAAACCACATACACACCCATTCAAAGAAGACGATCTTTACTGCAGAAATAAACATGTTTACAGCCTGGTTCAAAAAACAGTTAAGGTCTCAATTACGAATTCCTCTATCAGGCACACAATTTTTTTATAACTCGTTATTTTTGAAGATATTAAGCGTATGAGTTTTGCCCTAATAAGGACATGACTGACTTGATTGACAGGCAGGAACACTGTAGCTGTTGGCTAGGAGGCTCAAACCCCGCCTCTTTACCTCACACTCTGCCTGGTTGAGTTCAGCCTTACCAATATGGCCGCCGACGCCGATTGGCTTCAAAACAGCGCTCAGGAACAGATGGGTGACGTCACGGATACTACATCCATTATTTATACAGTCTATGATACACACGCATTCAAAGAGGACGGTCTTAACAGCAGAAATAAACATGTTTACAGCCTGGTTCAAAAAACAGTCTAGGGCTGAATAGCTCATTTCTTTATCGGCACACAATTTTGTTATAACTCGTTGTTTTTGAAGATATTAAAAGTACGAGTTTTGCCCAAATAAGGGCATGGCTGACTTGATTGACAGGCAGGCAAGGCTCAAGGCCCGCCTCTTTACCTCACACTAGCTTGGACAAAGTTAGGTTGAGTTCAGCTTTTCCAATATGGCACCCGCCGACGATCAGCTTCAGAAACAGATGGATGATGTCACGGATACTACGTCCATTTATTACACAGTCTATGATTTTTACTCCATGATTATTATGTCTCCATATCTGAATTATTATTATTATTATTAATAATAACACAGCTTTATGTTTCTGTTGTATTCATGCAGCAGTGCTTTATGGCTACTGTTTCCATTTTACCACAATCATAAAAAACTGTAATAAAGCTCCAACAACACATCATTAGTGTAAACACTGGTCCGGTAATATAACCACATTACCATGCAGTTCTGAGGTTATATTACTGGTCTGGTCTGTAGTGTTGTTGGTACAGGAGCAGGTCAAAACAAAGCCATGTGTTGTTTACGTGGAGCAGCACAAAAAGTCCATAACGAGGTTAGCAGGTTTATTACTTCAACAAATAATCCTCTTAGGGTCCCAACGCTTAGTCAGGTAGCTAACACAACTGTTATCCCTGAATCCTGCTACAACCAGAGCCACGTAGGCCCAGTACGGTCAGTCCAAGTCTGCACATAGTCTGAGAAAGGAAATGAAACGAATGGAACTTGAAGAAACTCTACCAGCTTTAGAGGAACTGTTACGTGTGTTCTCATGTTATTGAAGGAAGTGGTTGCAGGTGCCACACACTAGTCCTCCTCACGTGGGGAACAGCGTCGCCCGCAGACTGAACATTTGTAAGCCACACCTCTCTGTGCAAACCTGGCATCAATCTGCCCCGGTTACATAAATGGGCACCCTCGTGAAAACCACAAGGAACAGATTAGCAAGAAGCCGCGGAGGCATGGGGCATCGAGTGGGGTAGAGAGAGGGGGCTTAAATCAGGTCACTCAGGAAGGAGGTCTGCGTTTCTGTAACCTCCACCATGAGAAATGTGTCACAACCTGAGCGTCAGACATGAAGAAGACGCTTCACTTTGGAGGGAAAATGCTAATTAAAGAGTGTTTTATTAGTTTGAATTGAAGATTGAGGGTTCCATACATGAAGTCCTGGGTGTTCCTCAGTGTCTACAGTCTGAATAGTTTGGGTTTAGCCCTTTTGTCCTGCCTTGTGCAGGTATGTGCGCAGCGTTTAGGCGTATCACAAGCAGCTGGGCACAGTCAAATGTTTATTCACAAAACATCGACACCCTCAGATCTCAGTTTCCTGGAGTGCAAATGGAAAGCGCTACTGGAATGTCACACCAAGCAGGGAGCTGGGAGCGTATCGCCGTGTACCCGCTTCCCATCCGTCCTCAGAGCGCCGAGTGTTTATTATTGGGTGCTCTGTCTGTTTTTATTTCATTGTTTGACCATGTTTGGCTCTTTTCTCTCTCCCATCACTTGACTGTACGACACGGTGGACTCTCCTTTCATGTGCTTTCATAAGTGGGTTATGTTGTTTTAATAATATTAATAGAATATTGTCTTTGTGCTGAAACATTGTGGGAGTTTGTATCCTGTGTGTTCAGAAGAAGAGGCCGTAATTAGACTATAACATAATCTAAGGAGGAAATTCATTTTTCTCCTCTTCCTTTTCGTGCTGTGCGACCCCGAACCTTTACGTACAATGAACTCAGGAACCTTTTGAGGAGGCAGTGATGGTTCTCAGTGTATTTTACACACCAGCAAGTTCAAGGTGTGTATTTATACCTGATAATTAACCATGAATAAGTTGCCTTTTAATGGATGGGACAGCTGAAGAGAGACAGGAAGCGTGAGGGAGCAGAGAGTAGGGGAGGACATGCTGCATGGTCGAACCTGCAACCGCTGCAACAAGGACTTTAACCTCAAGCCGCACCCTCACGTTTACTGAACTGTCTTTGCTTTGCTCTTTTCATGCATACTTCTTTTTGCTTCAGAATCAACTTTTTTTTTTAATTTCTGCACCACTGGAAAGTACCCAATTGGGGTCATCTCCTGTCAGCGTCATGCGTTGGTTGATTTCTCATGAAAACCAAACAGTGGCGATGGAACCTGAAGCATGTTCTGAAACAGTTGACCTCAGACCTAGAGCGAGAAGAGCTTTCCTTTTGCGAGTTCATTGTGAAAGTAATCATCAGGTAATAAAAGTCAATGGTTAAACAAACACTCGATGCCAACAAGACGTGGAAGTGGCATTTTTACCTCTCCTCTGATTCAGGTAGGAGACCACGCTCTCTCTGTTCTCACAGCAGATGTAAAGTGGTATTTCTACCTCTCTGCTGATTCAGGTAGGAGACCACGCTCGCTCTGTTCTCACAGCAGATGTAAAGTGGTATTTCTACCTCTCCTCTGATTAAGGTAGGAGACCACACTCTCTCTGTTCTCACAGCAGATGTAAAGTGGTATTTCTACCTCTCTGCTGATTCAGGTATGAGACCACACTCGCTCTGTTTCACACAGTCAGACTGGTTTGAGTTGCAGGGTTAGTGTTTCACTCCCTCTCTTTGCTGCCTGACCGCTGCAGTGACTGATAGGTCTGAAACATTCGTCTGCCCTCAGCAGTCACTGCAGGCGATCAAGTGTCATTGGATTTAATGACTGCGGCTCTGAGAGGTAGGAGAGTCTGATGCAAGAAATGAGAATAATGGAGGTGAGATGAAGCGTCATAAAGTGTAGTAGTTACAGTCGTGTAGTATTCACTGATAAGGCGTCCTTTGCACTGAGTGAAAGCATGGCTCAGCTGTGACTTGCATGTGACAGTGTGTTTGATATCTGCAGAAACAATGAGTCTCTTTTATTCTCCTTCAAAGATCTGTTTATTAGAATTATTTTTTCACATTGTATAAGAAAACAAAAATAAGATAAGTGAATAAATTACTTAATGTAAAAAAAATTAAATAATTTAAAATAGAAAATAAATTAATAATGATAGTGAAAATACAATAAAATAAATTGGTGAATATTAAAAAAAATACAAAAAGGTAATAATAATAATTTAAATAGAAAATAAATTAATAGAGCAGAATGACAATAATAGTAATCGTGAAAATTCAATAAAATAAATAAGCTAATAGATAAAAAAAAAAAAAAATACACAACAAAATAAAATGAATAATAATAATAATTTTAATAGAAAATAAATAAATAAATAGAAAGAATAAAGATTTTATAAATAGTGGAAATACAATGAAATAAGTGATTTTTTTAAGAAAATACTAAAGGTGATAATAATTAAATAAATAGAGAAGAATGGAAATAATAGTGAAAAATACAATAAAATAAATAGATTAGTATTTTACAAATACAGCAAAAATTATAATAAAAAAATGATAATTATTTGAAATAGAAAAAAATAGATAGAGAAGAATAAAAAAATATTAATATTGAAAATACAATAAAATAAATAGGTTGATATTTAGGAAAAAATACTAAGGTATAATAAGGTAGTAATAATAATGTAATAACAGAAGTAATGATAACAAAACAAACCATCAGAACATTGAGCAGCAACAATTAGTTTCAGCATATTGAAGAAGAGCTCAAGGACATTCTGACAATGTTACACATTTAACATTTTCTGCATTCATCCATTCATCAAAATACAACACAACTCTTCATTTTCTGATGCAAGAAGTCATAAAACTCAGACTGCAACAATAAAAACCAGTAAGAGCTGGTAGGAAAACGTGATGCAGCTAACAGCTAACAAAGGTCACACTCACTGATTCTCACACACACACACACACACACACACACACACACGATGTGTAAAGTCTCAGTGTTGAGCTGCTGCTCTCTGAGGCTCGCTCACATGGAGACGTGTTGCAGAAAGTGTCATTTAGTGACTTTTATAAGAACATACTGAAACTTTTTGTTCCTGGAAATCATAATCTATGAAATTAAAGAATGAAACACTCGACTACAGTTTAACATGTGGTGATCTGAACAGGTCTCACGACAGTGAGTCTCCTTTTTATATTTTAAAGATCTGTTTATTAGAATTATTTCACATTGTAGCAGAAAACAAAAAAAGGAAGATAAGTGAATGAATTACTTAATGTAAAAAAAAATTAATAATTTAAAATAGAAAATAAATTAATGATGATAGTGAAAATACAATAAAATAAATTGGTGAATATTAAAAAAAATACAAAAAGGTAATAATAATAATTTAAATAGAAAATAAATTAATAGAGCAGAATGACAATAATAGTAATCGTGAAAATTCAATAAAATAAATAGGCTAATAGATGAAAAAAATGCTCAACAAAATAAAATTAATAATAATTTCAAAATACAAAATAAATAAATAAAGAATAAAAATTATATAAATAGTGGAAATACAATAAAATACGAGATTTAAGAAAATACAAAAGGTGATACTAATCTATTTATTAAATTGTATTTTTCACTATTATTTTCATTTTATTATCACCTTTTGTATTTTCTTAAATCTCGTATTTGATTGTATTTCCACTATTTATATAATTTTTATTCTTTATTTATTTTGTATTTTGAAATTATTATTAATTTTATTTTGTTGTGCATTTTTTTCATCTATTAGCCTATTTATTTTATTGTATTTTCACTATAACTATAATTTTTATTCATTTCTATTTATTTTTTTTATTTCAAATAGTTATCACTTTTTGTTATAATTTTTGCTGTATTTTTTAAAATACTAATCTATTTATTAAATTGTATTTTTCACTATTATTTTCATTTTATTATTTTAAAAAATACAGCAAAAATTATAATAAAAAATGATAACTATTTGAAATAAAAAAAATAAATAGAAATGAATAAAAATTATAGTTATAGTGAAAATACAATAAAATAAATAGGTTAATATTTAGAAAAAAATACAAAAGGTGATGATAATAATAAAAATAATAATAACAAAACAAACCATCAGAAAATTAAAAAGAATACACCACATGTGAGAAGCAGCAACAATTAGTTTCAACAGAGTGAAGAAGAGCTCAAGGACATTCTGACAATGTTACACATTTAACATTTTCTGCATTCATCCATTCATCAAAATACAACACAACTCTTAATTTTCTGATGCAAGAAGTCATAAAACTCAGACTGCAACAATAAAAACCAGTAAGAGCTGGTAGGAAAACGTGATGCAGCTAACAGCTAACAAACTTCACACTCACACGTGGAGACGTGTTGCAGAAAGTGTCATTTAGTGACTTATAAGAACATACTGAAACTTTTTGTTCCTGGAAATCTTAATCTATGTAATTAAAGAATGAAACACTCGACTACAGTTTACCATGTGGTGATCTGAACAGGTCTCGTGGCAGGAACACCCACATGGCTCAACAATTACAGTACAGCGTTTGATCAAGGTGGGGTGAACCCACTCGCAGAGCCTGTTTAGTGAACAGGATTCTCTCTCTCTGGAGTTTCACAGCTTCAGAGGAGAACGTCTAAATGCTTCTTCTTTCCTCTTAAAACCAAAACTTTAAACCCTCGCTCGGCTCGAGGGGACGTTTTTGAATGTTCTTCAGTAATTTAACTGAAAAATGTAGACTGTCACTTGACTTGCCGCGGGGTTTCAAGTGACTACATTTTTCCACGGGGTGTGTTTGTTTGACACACACACACAGAACCACACACACAGTCACTCAATGTCATTGCCCTTTCAGAGTTACGGTCCATGGAGAGTTACGTCAAAGTGTGTGTGGAAGATCCGTCCGTGAAGCTAACCGCCTCTAAAGTCAAACAGAAAACATTTAGTGTCCTTGGCCTGTTGTGAACTGTTGCCCGGTCACCGTGTGTGTGTGTGTGTGTGTTTTTGAGTATGTGTGTGTGTGTGTCTGTGTGTAAACTGATGTATTGATTATCCCCCCATCCTGAAGCCGACTGCGTCTTTTCCCGAAAAACTTGACGCCGATGCCCAGCTTTTGTTTGTTTTGGTGTAATCTTTGGAAAACAGGGACTTAACGGTAACTTCATCGTGCATTTGCAGATTTAAAATCCAACATTTGGCGTCTGTGTTTTAACTTTTATCACACAGACATCATCAGAATAGACACATTTCCCCTTTCCTCGTCATTATTCGTCCATGTATTTCGATCACCACATAAAACAGTTGTCCCGGTCGTGTTTCTTCCATTTATGAAGCACTGCCAAACTTAGGTGTGTTGTGTCACATCCTGAACTGGAAATGATGATTCATGCTTTTGTTTCATCCTGACTGGACTGTTGTAATTCACTTTTCACCTGCCTCAGTAAACCGTCCCTCCATTGTCTCCAATTAGTCCAGGACGCCGCTGCAAGGCTGTTGAACAAGTCCAGCCGGACAACCCACATCACTCCGATTCTTTCTTCCCTATATTGGCTTCCAGTTAAATTCAGGATTCAGTTATTTAGTTTAGTTTATTCACACACATCATCACAAATCTACATCTATATATATTCAGTAAACATTTCAAAATGGTCAGATGTGTGGAAAGGGGTGATCCCAAGGAAGCTATTTAAAGCTTTTAATAGGAGGCCCACAAGGATACATCGCCGACCTGCTCCACCCTGACCTCACCAGTAGGTCACTCAGGTGTTATGGACCAGGGCTTGCTGGTTGTCCCTCGCGCTCGTCTAAGGACAAAAGGTGACCGTGCTTTTGAAGTGGTGGCACCATAGGCTGTATAAAATATGGACGTAGTATCCGTGACGTCACCCATCTGTTCCTGTGAGCTGATTTGAAGCCAATCGACGGCGGCAGCCATATTGGAAATGCAGAACTCAACCAGGCAGAGTGTGACGTAGTGTGAGCCTCCTAGCCAATAGCTATATGTTCCCGACCGGGAGTCAAGTCAGTCATGTCCTTATTTGGGCAAAACTCATCACGTTAGAAAATAATTCACCCCCCCGGACAGTGTGTGCCGATAGAGAGGTTAGCTTCGTAGAGCCAAGCCGTTTTTTGAACCAGGCTGTAAACATGTTTATTAAAGGTGACATATCATGCAAAATCCACTTTTTAATGGTTCTCTACCTGAAATATGTGTCCCTGTCTACAAACCTCCTGAAAATGAAAAGAATCCATTCTGGCCCTGTTCTGATTTCTCCACCTTTCTGTAAATGTGTGCTGAAACGAGCCGCTTCAGTTTTCAGTGTTTTTGTTACGTCACAACGCCATCCGGTCTGTAACAGGAAGTCAGAGCTCGGAGCTTGTTCAGCCCATAGACTGTATAAAATACAACTCAACCCCTCCTCCGTTTTTCATTCCCTGCACACATGTGTGCTAACAAGGAGCTTAGGAGGGAGGCATGCTAGTTGTAGGCTGTCTTAATAAACACTAAGGTCGGTTTTACTCCCCACGTCTGCAGATTTGAAGATCTAGTGGATGATTTGTAGTTTTCATGGAGAAGAGCTAGCGCTAGTTAGCATAGCCACATAGCTACATGTTGGTAGCTGTGTACCAAGACACACATCGACATACTGACAAATAAAACAACAAGAAACACTAAATCTGTGACCAATGGTTCAGCAAGGTCCTGCTGCAGGCGCCTCTCCGTCAGGATCAGATTCTGGATCAGATTCAGAGGGTTTAAGTAGCGCGGGTCTGTGAGCAGCCGTGTATATTCAGCCGGACAGCCGAGGGCACACCCACTTCCTGAGGGGGCGTGGTCAGAGAGCTCGTTCTCATTTAAAGGCACAGACACAGAAACCAGCCTGTTCTGAGCAGGGCTGAAAAAGAGGAGTTTTTTTGAGCATAAACTTTAAAGACATGTTTTGGGGACCTCTTAGACCAATATATGTTGATGGAAAAAGAGCAGAATATGTCACCTTTTAATGCTGCAAAGATCGTCTTCTTCCCATTCATGTCCATGTGGTGTCCGGTGTTTCTGCAGCCAGCCTCAAGCAGATTCTCGTTGTATTGCAGTTTATAACACTCCCTCATGGGCTTCATCATTTGGGACCGGAGGTTGCCGCTTGTGTGGCACCAACATTGTGGAATGCTCTTCCTGTAAATGTTCGTTCAGCTGTCTCTGTTGTCGCCTTTAAAAAAACTTGTAAAGACACATTTATTTAAACAGGCCTTCGACTCACCCTGTACAGACTAATATTTTAAATATGCTAGGTCTGCTTCTTTTAATGTTTTGGATATTTTTTCTGTAAAGCACTTTGTGATTTTATTCTATGAAAGGTGCTATACTAGATAAAATGTACTGACTTACATTATCCGATCTTTCTTGTATTTTAAATGTAGGCGAAGGTTCATTTGCTCAATCTGCACACCACCCTTCTCCCTGTCCAGCTGCTTCATCTTATCAAGCTGCTGGTTCACGCTGTCCTCGGCTCCCTTGTTGATATTAGTTTGCAGAATTGGACCGTATCGTTCCCCGACAGCCTCTGGCTTTCCCAGGCTTCTCCCTGTCGACCTCTATCTGCTGCGAAAACATCACACAAGTCGCAGGGTGCCCTTCCTCACGGCGAGGGAGCCCTCAGGACTCAGGCTAGGTGTCTCATTGTTTTCACAGGGGTGTGTACCACGCCAGGTTTATTTGTTAAGGTAAAAAGATTAAGATTAAATGTAAACTCAGCAAGGTTTTCTTTTGACTCTTTCAGAACTAGGTGTCCCCCCCCGCTGCGTCTCACGATGAGTTTCTTCTGTGGAAAAACGGTGCAGGTGTGAATTCCTGGAAGTTGTGTAACTGGTAGTTTTCTTTTACAACCGACTCCACGTCTCCCTTCTTCTTCTGGAGAGAATTTCACTCCATTCTTTGTTCACCTGAAATGCATCCAAGCTCTTTTGGGACATTGTGTGTGATATCAGTTCTTCCTCTGTGTTGTTGCGTCGGTTCACGTAGTGAGAACAGGACTGTGCGTGTTATTTAATGACACTTTAAACACTTTTCCTGGAAAATATTCAACATTAGAAGAGAAAAAAAGAAGGATGCTTTAATCCTGCAGCCCTGAACCAAACACAGCTATGACTGTGTGAGATGTAATCTTTGGCACTCACTGAATAGCTCCCTGTTTTCAGCTCTTAATTTCTTGTTGTGTTTTTTCCTCAGGTCTTAATCTGTTGCTGCAAAATACCACAGACCAGCTTCCTCCTGTTCTCTGGAACAACTGTTGCATAAGTCAACACACCTTCACCAAAGGACCTATAATACACAAGTTCCCCTCCCTATTTGGCTGGAAGAACTTCTCCTCTCAGTGCTGTCACACGTGTTGTGTTTAGGCTCTGTCACTCACTCACTCACACACACACCCCACGCTCGAAGGATTTAAAACACATAGCCTGGTTCAGCGCCCACACACTCACAGCAAACATGGTCAGCAAGCTGTCCAACTTTGGCAAAGCCCTGCTGCGTCGCCGGGCTTTGGTCGACTCTGGTGAGGAGTCCCCGTTTGCCCGATGCCTCTCCACGCTGGACCTCATCGCCCTGGGGGTGGGCTCCACGTTGGGCGCCGGTGTCTACGTCCTCGCTGGTGAAGTCGCCAGGGAGAAAGCAGGGCCCGCTATTGTCCTCTGCTTCCTCATCGCCGCTCTGTCCTCCATGTTGGCCGGCCTGTGCTACGCTGAGTTTGGAGCCCGTGTCCCCAAAACAGGGTCAGCGTATCTGTACAGCTACGTGACAGTGGGTGAAATCTGGGCCTTCATCACCGGGTGGAACCTCATCCTCTCTTATGTGATAGGTAAGAAACTCAAGCTGTTGCTCTTGCTCTTGTTTGTCCTCTTAAACTTATAACTCAAGAGTGAAAACAACATTTGTATTCACAAGTTTCTGTCTTATCTTTAAGGAACGGCCAGCGTGGCTCGGGCCTGGAGCTCAACCTTCGACAACTTAGTGGAGCAGAAGATCTCAGGCTTCTTTAAAGCCTCCATGACCATGAAAGTACCAGGAGGGGTGCTGGCAGAGTACCCCGACCTGTTCGCCCTCATCCTCATCCTGCTGCTCACTGGTGAGTTACTCTTCAGGTCGTGATCTTCTCTGAGGGCCTTGATTGTGAGATTAGGATTCTAAAGAAACCTGAAAACTGTCTCATTAGTTTCATGATTGACGTCCACGTCACATGTAAGAAAATGACACAACAGCAGGAGCATTTGTCACACTAACATAGCGGCTCCATCGGCCCGCCAGTATCAGTGTTAGAAAGAGAAATGGTGGATTGGTGAAGTGGCCTGATGGCATGTCGGAGGAAATAAAATCCACCCACGCAGCAGGATGTGTTGTTGTGATCGGTGTCAGGATATGAATTCTCCCCGTCACATCCCTCTCATCTCCCTCTCCACTCTGCGCCCTCAGGACTTCTGGCCTTCGGCGTCAGCGAGTCCGCTCTGGTGAACAAGATCTTCACGGGCATCAATCTGGTGGTTCTGGGCTTCGTGATCATCTCAGGGTTCGTGAAAGGCGACACAAATAACTGGAACCTGACGTCAGGCGACTACTACACCTTCATCAACGACAGCAACGGGACCAGGACTCCAAAGTAAGTACTTGACATCTTCCTCTGGAAGCACTTTAAGTTTTCGTTTGTTGATCATTGTTTGATAATTGTGTCTCTTTTCTTCTATCACTCAGATTAGAGGAGGAATTCGGTGATGGTGGCTTCGCTCCCTTTGGCCTCAGTGGGGTCTTGTCTGGTGCTGCTACTTGCTTCTACGCCTTTGTCGGCTTCGACTGCATCGCCACAACAAGTAAGAGGTTTACAAGAATGTATAACAGACATTCAGATGAGGCAAAATCCAGACATCATAGATACAAACAATATACTAATAAAAGAAGAAACCACAGGACAGATGTGGCGGGTGGCCCGGGTTCAAATCCAGCCTGCGGCTTAAGAAGAGAGCGTAAAAAGGAGCATACTCTAATTTAAAACTTTTGAAGAACACTGCAACACTAAAGAGGAACAAGTCAGCAAGCTAAATGTCTTTTTAAATGTTTTAATCTGGGCACAGAACAGTCACAGCAGCAGACGCATTTCAACCAAGTGTTAAAAATTGCAGTTCTGGGCGTGGACTTGGTTGCACACTCATGTAGCATTCAAATCCAGCCTGCGGCTCCCTTCCTGCACGTCATTCCCCGACTCTTTCCCAGTTTCCTACGTTATCCCCTATCCTCTCCTTTTATAAGTTAAAGGTGTAAAAGCCCCAAAAATATAACTTATCAAATATAAACGTTGCAAATGTCACAACTTTGAACCCTGCTCCGCTCGTTGATCACATCGCTGGACAGGATCCAACATGGAAACTTCTGCAGCCTGCCGATTTAGCATGCTAACGAAACAAGCCACATTGTTTTGATGCTAACGAAAGCTAACGGTTTTACCTCACCTTACAGTCTATGGTGTCAACAAGCAGAAGCTAAATGTGCCGGAACTCTTTTCTGTGGATTGATTTGACCTGACGTGTGATCAGTTTGCGTCTGGTGTTGCTCATGTTAGTGAAAGTTAATAACTGTAGTCAAGGGGTTTTGACCAATCAGAATCAAGCATCTTACAAAGCCAGAAGATAAGTAAGAAAAAGAGTCAAGTTTTAAAAGACTACGATCAGATTGTAGTCCTAAAACTTTTATAAATAACGATTTCCTTAAAAGTCTGATAGATAGATAGATAGATAGATAGATAGATAGATAGATAGATAGATAGATAGATAGATAGATAGATAGATAGATGGATAGATAGCAGTGTTATGTAATTGTTAGTCTAAAGGGTCAGACGTAGACCCCCTCCCTCTCTTCTTGTTAGCTAACCCTTTTGTTTAATGTACTCTGTTGTCCTCAGGTGAAGAAGCAAAGAACCCCATGCGTTCCATTCCCATCGGCATCGTGGCCTCCCTGCTCATTTGTTTCTTCGCCTACTTCGGCGTGTCTGCGGCTCTGACCCTGATGATGCCGTACTACCAGCTGAACACCCAGAGCCCGCTCCCTGAGGCCTTCACCTACGTGGGCTGGGCTCCGGCCCGGTACATCGTGGCGGTGGGCTCTCTCTGTGCTCTGTCTACGAGGTAAAGGCGGACGCAGATCTCTTTCTAAGATTTAAAGCTTTCTTTAAAAACTGAACGTTAAACTGAACGCTGTTTTTTATTTCAGTCTCCTGGGCTCCATGTTCCCCATGCCCCGTGTGATCTACGCCATGGCTGAGGACGGGCTGCTGTTCCGTATCCTCTCCAGGATCAATGCTCGCACAAAGACCCCTCTCCTGGCTACCATTGCTTCTGGCATTGTTGCAGGTGAGTTCGGCGTCTCTGTTTGCCTTCTTTACAACTTTTGTTTCTTTTTCTTCTTTTCTTGTTTGTGTCCATGTTTATCTTGATCTGTGTATCTTCCTCGTCATGTTTGTTCGTTGCCTCGGGCCGAAATGCTGTCTCTTTATTTTATTTGCTGCGTCTACGCTGTCGACGTCTGTCTGTCATTGTCTCAGGGTCCCAGCTGTGTGTCTCCTCCCCACCTCTATCTCAGCCTGACCTGCTTTCGGGTTCAGGATCAATAACCCTTTAAGCAGATGCAAGAGATGCTTGTTTTGCCTCCATGCTCTATGAAGCATTAAAGCAGTCTGTTGTCCCTCTTGCTGTCTCTTTACAGTGTAAATGTTCTAATAAAACTGTCTCTTCCAGCTCTGATGGCCTTCCTGTTCGACCTGGCGGCTCTGGTAGACCTCATGTCCATTGGAACTCTGTTGGCGTACTCTTTAGTGGCCATCTGTGTCCTTATCCTCAGGTTAGCACCTTTTATTCTCTAGTTTTGACCACAGGTTCAATACTTTGTTTGTTGCAGTAGAGTCATTATTTAGATAATAAAGTAACAGCCTCTGAAGAAGTCTAAGATGCACTATGAGTGTTTAAACCAGTCGCTGACTCAAAACAAACTTGCCTCTTCTCTCCTGAAACCTAAACAGCTTAAAGATGTTGTGACTTCCTCCAGCAGCTTCTATTTAGAGCTGCAGAGAAGATAAATAATCATGATGATAACAAACATAAGTCCAGTGCTGGTGGAGAATGTCTAGTATATGTCTAAGCTAGAAAATGAGTAAAACGCCAAATAAAGCTTTGTCATTTGAAAAAAAAAGAAAGTCGGTCTCTTTGGCAGACTCAGACGGTCAGGTGGGGCTGAAACCTGAGCCGCTGCTATTATTAGCTCAGCTTCCTTTTTTAGGATGTGGAGTCGTACAGGACCGGGCCATACTGTAATTACAGCCATCACATCACATGCAGACAGGGTTATAAGTTCACCGCTGTTAATTCACTACAGTAATATGTGTAAGATTTTGTAATACTGACATCAGTGTGAGAAAAGATTCAAGTGTAGATGTTAAAAGTCCAGGAATGAAAGTTTTTTTTAAGAAGACACTCTAATTTAAAACTTTTAAAGGTGCACAGCAACACCAAACAGGAAGAAGTCAGCAAGTTTAATGTCCTTTTTAAACGTTTTAATCTGAACACAGGCCGATGCAGAAGTTTTAAAAACTGCAGTTCCTTGAGTGTCCACTAGAGGCTGGCTGCAGAAACACAGGAAACCACATACACACCCATTCAAAGAAGCCGATCTTCCTGTTTACAACCTGGTTCTAAAAACAGTTTTGGTCAGCACACACTATGACTCAGTATTTTTGAAGATATTAAGATTACAAGTTTTGCCCAAATAAGGGCGTGGCTGACTTGATTGACAGGCGGACACTCTGTTGCTGTTAGCAAGGAGGCTCAACAGAAGTTAGGTTGAGTTCAGCATTTCCAATATGGCACCCGCCAACGACCAGCTTCAAAACAGGGCAGCCAAACACACCAGACAATGACGTCTTATAAAACCACAAGAAAACAGGGGAAGAGTTTTTGGTCCTTAAGGATAACTTAGACCTAAAAACAGTTCCAAATTCAATCCGCTTCATAGAAGAAGGTGTATTAGAATACAAAAAAACAGTGAATATTCAGTTTGTTTGACTCAATCTTCATCTCTCTTCTTCTCCAGGTACCAGCCAGGCACCCTGAACTCATCCAGCCAGACGGAGAATCTGGTGGAGCTGGTTGAAGGCGAGAAAGTGCCGGTTAAAGGAGCGGAGAGCGAAGACGAGTACGATGACACGCCGCTCAAAGAGGCTTTCAAGGTCAAGCTGCTCTTCTTCCCGAGCGGAAAGAACCCGACGCAGACCTCTGGGTTCATCGTCTACGCCACCACCGCCATCATCTGTAAGGAGATGACTTAGTTCATTAATTTGATCACTTTTCTACTGAGACGAACAATCACACTAACTCTCTCTCTCTTTCTGTTCTCCTTGTAGCTGTTCTTATCACCCTGCTGTGCATCGTCTTGGCCAACTGTCTCCCAGACCTGCTGGCGGCACGGCCCGGCGTCCTGGTGCCCTGCGTCATCCTGACTCTGCTCTGTGTCGTCTGCGTCATTATCATCTGGAGGCAACCTGAGAGCAAAGAGGCGCTGAACTTCAAGGTAAGGCTCGCACCCTGAGAACGAACCTTTAGTGTGATTGAGGAGTCGTTTCTTCGTCCTCTTGTAGCCGAGCAGTTTGGTTTGTTTGGGCAGACGTTGTTCCCTGATTACTGACCTGACCTTTTCCTCTTCTCCTCCGTCCTCTCAAGGTCCCTCTGCTCCCCTGGTTGCCCTTGTTCAGTGTTTTCGTCAACATCTACCTCATGATGCAGCTGGACCTGGGAACATGGTGCCGATTCGCCGTCTGGATGGCCATAGGTATGCGACAGTGAACACCTCAGCGTCATCACTTCATTTGTCTTGTCCCTCACTTTCATATAGTTGTTTAATAACCTCGTCCTCTCTCTCTCTTGTTCTCCAGGTTTTGCGATCTACTTCTTCTATGGTATCAGGAACAGCGGTGAAGCAGCCAACAACAGGTCGTCCCCTCGCAAGTACGAACCCGCGCTGCAGAGCAAAAGCCCGATCTACAAAGGCGGTGACAGTGACCTGGAAGCCAGCAGTCCTTGATACTGACTGCTTTGGACTCGGGTGGCGTTGCAGAGCACTCTACACTGGCGGTGTAGCCGAACTTGAAGCAGGAAGCTGCAGTGTAGGCCGCCCTGAAACGCAGCCCTGGGTTTAAGAGAAGAAGAGGCAAGACAAAGTCACACACATCTTACCTCTGACTCTGAGGCTGATTAACTTGATGACTGGACACTGTGAACCACTCTCTGGTCCGTGCGTCTGTTTCAACCCGTCTGTCGGTCTGTTCGTTCCTAGCCTTAGCCCCCCTGGAGATCTGCCTCTAACACATGCATTGAACGGACCTAGCTTAAAGCGTACTGCTGATCTCAAGCCGTTTAACCGGAAGATTGTTACATGTTGTATGTTTATTTGTGCGCTTTTGCGTGTGAAGCCATGTCGCCACAAGGGGGGGAAACAAGAACTACGACCTTAACCCCCCCCCCCCCCCCAAACATGATGTCTTGAAGCAGTGAGTTTACTACCATGAGGGTACTGGCATCACTGAGCTAGACCTCCGACTGTATTACTAACATGAGTAGCTCTCTCAGTGGAGTCGACACGTCTAGATCACATGTTCCTGTTTGTTGCTGTTTGTTTGTGTGTAAACAGGGTAGCACTGATGCTGTTGTTGTTGACAGCCTCAGTCAGGTGAGGAAGAACACGTCGCTGTCGTCTTCATCGCACACTTCAGTACATGCTTTACAAATTTTGAACACACTATGACCTTTGTGCCCCCCTGCTCCCACAGGACAGACTTTATTCTTCATGTTTTTATTACATACAGACGCACAATTCAAGTATTTGAAGGCTGAAATCAGCAAAAGAAAACACTTCATTTTAATTTGATGAGTTTATTGGACTCTAAATAATCTATCAAACGCACCAAGTACCCGTACATGACTGCGTCGTGCTCTGCATGGCTGTATCCTGATGTTAGCAGATCTGGGGAGGTGGATAGATTTGCACTTACTTTATGTGTTAAAGGTGTTTGTTACAGAAGAGGATTAAGGGCCACTGAAAAAAAAATTAAGGTCCAATTTTAAAAAAATTATTATTCTGAGAATAAAGTCAGAATTCTTGGATTAAAGTAAAAGTCAGAGTTCGTAGATTAAGGTCAGAATTCTTAGATTAAGGTCAGAAATCTGAGATTAAATTCAGAATTCTGAGATTAAAGTCAGAAGTCTGAGATTAAAGTAAAAATCAGAATTCTTAGATTAATGTCAGAATTCTGAGATTAAAGTCAGAATTCTGAGATTAAAGTCAGAATTCTGAGATTAAAGTCAGAGTTTGTAGATTAAGGTCAGAATTCTGAGATTAAAGTCAAAATTCTTAGATTAAAGTAAAGGTCAAAATTCTTAGATTAAAGTCAGAATTATTGGATTCAAGTCAGAATTCTGACTTTTTTTCTCAGAATAATAACAATAAAAAAGAAACATATTGGACTTTATTTCTTTATTATTTTCCTTGGCCCTAATCCTCCTCCGTACTTTGTTATTGTCTGACAGGCCGATGAATTTCAACTGACACCTGTCCAGTGTGGCGTTCAGGAGAGCAGGGGGTCTACTTTTAACAAGGGCCTGTTTTTAATCATCACTAATCCACTTTTCTTTTTGGTTTTCGCTTCCTTGTGAAAAGACTTGTATCTTTTTTATCTTTTAGTTTCAGTTGAAACTCGTTCTTGGCAGCTTCGTCTGTTGAGGTTTCAGTACTTCTTCTGTTTTTCTGCTAGAGATGTTAATATTTAAACGTTTGTACGTTTCTTTGGGATAGCTTTCTCTTATATATATTTGCCTTTCATATCAATTTCAATCAACTAACATGCTTTCTAGGTGTACTTTAATCGTTACATGTACAGTTTTTAGAGTGCCGATCTTTTTGTTTTCTTTTATATTCATGTTTTTAAATGTCTTTCATTTTGCGATCCCTTTTGACCAAATGAACGTGTTTTTGGAAACTTTCCAACGCAAAGAACGACCACTGAAAGTTGGTCTCTAATTCTGTAATTTAAACACAAAGTTTTTATCCCAATCCTCTGGAGTCAACATAACTTATTGTTCGTATTGTTTTTATTGTCCACGTCAAATACTGTAGAGTGTACAGTATTTGTTAAAAGCTGTATCTTTATTTGTATAACGCTGTAAATTATACAAATGTGCTTTCTATAAAATGAGCTGAAGTCTAATCTGGTCAGAGAAGGTTTTTTTAAATCATCTCTGAAGCATTTCATTTAACATTTGATGCTGCTGAGCTCCAAACTTTGTAACACTTTGAAGTCCCTTCTGCAGATCTAAAAGTCCTAATGGATGCAATACTGTCACCTGTGTTACACAAACAGTAGACAGGTCAGAGGTCATATCTCCTGATATGCATTGGTGGCAAAGTGAGGGCACAGTGAAGGTGGAGTCAGACTCAGCCAGAGTTTCCAGCTGATGTGAATGGATGAACTGGTGCCTGAAGCAGCATCCTCCTGCCTGAGAGCTACTGCAGAGTTTATCTGTTATCACTGAGCTGCTCTCTGTCATGGATCAAAAGTCATCTGAGGCTCCAGACTTTCTGCACATCAAAATGTAAAAGTTACATTTTCTTGTGAGCGAGCTCAGAGAGGAAGAATTCCTCACATCGTAAAGGTCATTTTGAAGCGGCTGTGGCTTCTTCACACCCAGCCCTGGTGCCTTTCATGAATCCATATCATCCCCACTCTTCTTAGAGCTGAATCTATTTTTGTCCTTCTGTTTTAAATACTGTACATATCGCTGACATGTATAAATGAGCTGTATTTTCAATGTTTTTTTAATAAAACTGATTCATGCTTCAGATCGAGCGATCACACATGTTCTTTGTTTGTTTGTCGTTCAGTACGAGCCGCCTGCGGGAAGCTGTGAGAGCGACATTTACTGGTTTTCACTTAACTATGTTAACATTGTTCTCAGTTACAGAATGACTTCAGCCTCAGGCTGTTGTATTTACTCCATGACTTTTGACTTAAATCCTGAAGCAACGACCGGAATGACAATTTGAATATTACGTGTCTGTATGCAGAACTTCTCTTAGCTCCCTTTTAGTGTGAAGGAAAGCTTTAGACTTCATTTCTAAATTTGAGAGAAATGCAGAAAATAAACACTCGTGCAACAGCAGTGTAGTAAAAAACCTCAAAACTGCTTAAATTGCAGTGTCTGGTATTTGTGATAATGCTGCTCAATGCACAACATTTACACTATCAGTTAAAAGTTTGGACACACCTTCTCATTTTTATTTATTTTAATTGTTTTCAAAATTGTAGAATAACACTGAAGACATCAAAACTATGAAATCATCTGGTTTCACCATAATCTGGATTACAACAGTCGTCAAATAGGGCTATCCATTGTGTGCTAACCCTACCTCTGAACAACACAACTGATGGTCTCAAACACATTAAGAAAGCAAGTCATTCTACAAATGAACTCTTGACAAGGCTCATGTTCATTAGAAACCATTCCAGGAGACCACTTCATGAAGCAGACTGAGAGAATACCAAGAGTGTGCAAAGCTGTCATGAAGGAAAAAGGGGGCTACTTTACAGAATCTAAAATATAAAACATATTCTGATTTTTTTTAACACTTTTATGTTCATTAAATAATTCCATATATGTTCTTTCATAGTTTTGATGTCTTCAGTATTAATCTACAGTGTTTACAATAATTGAAATAAAGACAAACCCTTGAATGAGAAGGTGTTTCCAAACTTTTGACTGGAAGTGTATGTCATAATTTATCAGCACTAAAAATACCCAGATGAAAACCCCCTTTTTTATTTTACTTCCTCAAATCGTACCTTGCAAGTTGCAAGCTGCTTCCAGCTGGGTGATAACAGCTGCAACCCCTGTGTGAGAGCAGCAAAGAACAGATACAGGTCATATATTTATATAATGTAATAATGAATTTTATTTATATAACACCTTTAAAAACAGATGTTTACAAAGTGCTTTGACAGAATTCAGGAGGATGACAGAATAAACCTTTAACAGACAGAGAGGAGTGGAGAAAATTCAAACAATGCAACAAATATAAGAGTACAAAGCAAAAGATTTAAAAGAATAAACACAAATTTAAAAGTATAAAGTGATGAAACAGTAGAGCAATAAACCTTTGTTATACAGGTTTTTAAAAACACATTAAAGGACAATACAAAAAGTTTTAAGAAGAAGAAACCTTCACATCAGAGAAAATAGAAATAGATAGATTAAAAACATTAAAATTATCAATAAAAAAGGAAATAATGAAACTATAAATAATTCAATAAATATCATATACATATAATATATAAAAAAAAGTAAAACAAGTACATAAAGATAAATAATACCACATTCATTAGTTAAATACAATTAAAATAAAGATAAATCAAAAGGTGAAGTCACATAAAAGCAAGTCTTTAAAAGTGAGTCTTAAGAAGAGACTTTAAAAATTTCACTGACTCTGCAAGCCTTATCTCCTTAGGGAGGACGCTCCAGAATCGAGGGGCCCAGAAGTGCCCCACCTTAGGATCTAAGGCTGCAAGATAAGGTCATATCCCACGACCACAGCAAACCACAACAGCCTGGAACTAACAAAGTTAGAGCTAGCAAAATATCATCACTTCAAAATCATCAGGGGGAAGGTTATAAGTAGAGTTTGCAATGTTTGAATTCTTCTGCTCGTGCACGTGTTCAGATATTAAGATCAGAACCAGGGAGTAAAAAAAAGAAGGTATCAGAGCCGATGTGTGAATCAGCTGAGCTCACAGCTGTGAGTTCGAGTATGACAGCCTCCTCCCTGAGCTCTGCTATCTATCATGGCCTTGGATGAATTACTGAAAACAAAGCCTCGTTGAGCCCTCCTTTGTTCACTGAGAGGGTTCCTGTGTTATCTTAGCATGCTACATCAGGAGAGCAGCGTCTCTCAAAGCCAAACTGAACACAGTTCATTTGTAACAGTTCATCTACACTTTCTTCCACCAAGGAGTTACTACTATCCGTCTCCCCACTATCATCTCTCTCTCTCTTCATCTCCCTCTATCCCTCTCTCCAACACGGTCTCAGCAGATGTGTGTCTAACATGAGTCTGGTCCTGCTGGAGGTTTCTGACTCTTAAAGGAAGTTTGTCCTTGCCACTGTAACTTGCTAAATCATCACTGTGTCCTGTATGAGAAGGTTGGTTGGCCCTCTCTTGAGCAAAGGAGGAACAAACACTGGCTTTTATTTATTTTTAAAGCGCTTGTTGGAAAGCTCCCCACCTCCCTCACAGACTTGTTGGAATGGATTTGCAGATCCTATGGGACTCGCTCTTCCGATTGGCTCATTCTGAAAGTACCACGAATAAATACTGAACTGGGTCGATCAGCATTCTCCATTGATGCTCCTAAATCATGGAATACCCTCCAACAGACTTTGAAGCTGAGATCCTTTCCATCTCTTGCAGAGTTCAAGACCTTGATCTCTGACCACTGTGTCTCAAACTGTATCTGTTTTAATTAATCTATTATTTTGTATATGATTGTGTTTGTTTGTTTGTTTGTTTGTTTGTTGTTTCTAATCTAACTGTGATCTCGACGACATTGGAAATGAGGGAAACCTCAATGTATTTTCGAGAATAAATAAAGGTTTTGAATTGAATTGAATTGAAAATGCTGCAAAGTGGCAAAAGATGGGACTGGATCTGATCCGGTCTTGATGTTGGGTCTTTGTTAATAATAGAACATAGAGTACGGTCTAGACCTGCTCTGTTTGGAAAGAGTCTGAGGAGAACGTTTGTTGGTAATAGGTTGATTGATTGAAAACAGAATAGCCTACAGGTTTTCTTTCATAAGCTTGACACTCTGACAGTCATCTTAATATTTCACACAGAAACAAACGTTCAGCCTTTCACTTACGTAAAACATTTTAACGTGTTTGTCAGAAGCAAACAACGCTAAGTTCACCTTTGCTCCAAATAATGCCTCTGCTCTTTAGTTCCCTTTGTCAGGATGTGAAGACATTCAGATTGTTTCAGTGATTAAAACCTCAAATAAAGTCAAAGACTATCCTTTAGTGTGAACTGAATAAAGGTCAGATAAGAGGGGGCAGGGGGGGTAAAGTAAAAAGGGCACCTGCTGTAAGCGATGGGACAGAAGAACACAGGAAGTTAGGATTTGTGAAGATCTGCCTCTTGCAGAGTGGTGAAGAGCATTGTCCAAGCTGAGACCGAGTTGGGGTTTGAAAGAGGGATAGAGGGAGATGAAGAGAGAGAGAGATGATAGTGGTGAGATGGATAGTAGTAGTTGTAGCAGCTGGAGTCTGGCACGTCCACAGCAGCAGAGATCCAGAGGAACCTACGAGACAAGGGAGCTCAGGGACTCTAGAAAGGTCTATGGTTAGTAACTTTAATGGGACAGGAAGAGTTAAAGTAAGTGACAGGCAGACAGGATCCCAGTGTGTCAGTTCCCCTGGCAGTCTAAGCCTATAGCAGCATAACTAAGAGCTGGTCCAAGCCTGATCCAGCTCTAACTATAAGCTTTATCAAAAAGGAAAGTTTGAAGCCTACTCTTAAAAGTAGAGAGGGTGTCTGCCTCCCGGACCCTGACTGGTTGATGATTCCAAAGGAGAGGGGCCTGATAACTGAAGGCTCGACCTCCCATACTACTTTAAGAGACTTTAAAGGTACCACGAGCAGGCCTGCATGCTGTTAGTGTAGTTTTCTAGAGGGGTAATAGGGCACTATGAGCTCTTCAAGGTAAGATATCAAACTCCTGATGATACCCACAGTGGAGGTTCTTTTCATTTGAATAACTTTATATTTGTAGTTTTGAGCTTATGCAACATATAAACATAAACACACACATACTGAGCAACACCCTAAACAGAGAGCAATGAAGAAACTTCAGGAAGAGGAATGAACTCATTCAATTTCAACATGATGTGGTGAAATAACTCTTCCTCTCTGTTCTTCCTCCTCCACTCTGAGGCTGCCATCTAGAGGTCAGACTGAGCGTTACACTCTGTATCTGTGGACAGACTCTGCTGCTGCTGGTGACCCAGCTTCATGTGTTGAATAGAACAGATCGTTGCTCCACCTCAGATTATTGAACAGGACTGATCTGTGATAATGTCTCCAGGCTTTAATTATTAATGACTCCAGAGTCACAGGAACATTTAACAGGTTGGTTTCACATATATTATTTACAGGTTGTGTAATGTGATACACGTCTTTTCCATACAATAGACATACGACAGATTGGACCCTGATGTTCACAAGAAAGACCGAGCTCCTCTAAGGACACGTTTGTTCCTCTTTAACCAAAAGTAAAATTTTCTTGACCATATATATATATTAACTTCTATATCTATATTTATACACACACACATATACTGGATAGTGTATTTATAATGTACACTATCCAGTATACACGTGTATATATATATATATATATATGTGTATATAAATATATACATTGTATATGAATACACACATATGTAGTATATATATATATAACATATATTCATGTGTAGATAAATACACATTAAATGTTTATATATACATATAAATGTATAAATATACCATACATATACATATAAATATATATAGAGACTTAAAATATATATTGAATGCAGTTATATTATAAATTATTTTATAATTATTATATTATAAATATACATATAAACATGATTATATGTATTTATATATATAGATTAAATACATATAAATATATACATCTATATATATATATGAACATATATATATACTGTATATACATACAGTATGCATATTTATATATACAGTATATACATTAAATATAAATATATATATGCATTAAATATATTTATATATATTTTTATACATTTAATGTGTATATATATGTTTCATTAAATATATGTATATATATGCATATACATTATATATACTATATATATATGTAAATATATTTACATTATATACTATCTATATATGCATTATATACTATATATTTAAATATATTATATATACACACATTAAATATATATTTAATGAAACATTATATATACATATATTCTATATAAATGTATTTATATATTTAATGTATATATACATTATATATATAGTATATATATATATACATTATAAATATATATATATTCCATCATTTATATATATTCCATCATTGTTACATGAATCCAGGAGAATTCCTTCAGACTTTCAATAATTTGCACCATGGTTTTAATATTTGTTCTCAAAAGGTTTGCTTTATTTCATTAATATTGATCACTTTGGGCTTCCATACAAAAGGCGATTATGGCGTAACTGTTCTCGTCAGTAAACCGTCACAGGGAAGTAAACACAAACTGGGTTGTTGCCTTATTAATAACAGAGTCCTCACTATGATGAGTTAATAATGGCTATAAATAAGTAAGCAGCTACAGGTTTTTTTTTTCCTTTCAGAAGACAAAAATGTACCGCTGAACATTTTCACAGTGCAAACTTTTCTGCAGTCCTCTTCAGTCAGACAAACAAACCACAGATTCTCAAAGGTTTCCTATCAGAGTTCACTTTCATCATCATCCTGTACCCTCTCAGATCTGTAGTGCAGCTCAGTCCGTCCTGTTTTATTCACATATTCATAAGAGTTATGAAGGACAGCAGAGAAACCGGCTCAGTCTTGGCTCACAGACTCAGATTTAAGTTAACATCATAGAACACACGACACGAACAGCATTAGTCCTTAACAGATGTGTGGCAACAACATAACCGGCCACGGGAGTCTAACTGTACACGTCAGGAAAAGGCAGAGAGAAGTGTTAAAGCTGAAGTGTTGGAAACAGCTGCAGGATTACAGTCACACACACACATGCACACCCACACACACACACACACACACTACAGTGAGGAGGTTAGGATGCTTCTTGTGCTTCTACGCCTCTTAGGAACAAAGTGTCTGAGGTCGAGACAGAGTTGGAAACAGGCACCAGAAAGATAAAACAAAGTCTCATATATGAAGTAAAGTGTGTGGCTGAGCGGGGGAATATTACCAGTCCCAAAAGAAGAGGAAAAACTGGTCTGACTGCAGGCAAGGTGAGAGAGATCTCCAACACAGGGAGTCCTAGAAATTACAGCCTGTCACCCGTCGTGCTGCAGACAGGGGAGTCAGCAGAAGCACTGCCGGCTGCCTTTGGTGACCTCCTCTGAGGAGTGGACCGTGTTGGGAACAAATCCACTCTTGACGCCCTCCCAGCCGTCCTGGATCTTGATGTCGCCGGTCCGTACCAGCTCGAAGATATCCCTCGTTAGATCCACGAACGCCTTCAAAGTAAGACACAAGATAGGGACGGATCAAAGACTCAGAAAAAATAGAAGGGGCGATTTATGAAGCAAGTACAGGAACACTAGTAACAAAGTGACCCCAGGTCAAAAGGTCAATGATTAACACTAAAGGTGCATTCCACAAAACAAGAGTTTTTGAGGTATTACAGCAGATTTGATGGCGTCCATCTTTAGGTCACGATACCAACTTAACATTAGCCATTCCTGCCAATATGAGATTTGCTGAAGCTTCTGAGACTCTCTCTCTCTCTTCATCTCCCTCTATCCTTCTTTCTAACCCCAACTCGGTCTCAGCAGATGTGTGTCTAACATGAGTCTGGTCCTGCTGGAGGTTTCTGCCTGTTAAAGGAAGTTTGTCCTTGCCACTGTAACTTGCTAAATGCTGCAAAGTGCAAAATCCTTCCTCTGACTTTCTGTCACCTTCAAATCTTGAAGAGCTCATACCCCTCTAGAACACTATGCTCCCAACATGCAGGCCTGTTCGTTGTACCTATAGTCTCTAAAAGTAGTATGGGAGGTTGAGCCTTCAGTTATCAGGCACCTCTCCTTTGGAATCATCTACCAGTCAGGGTCCAGGGAGGCAGACACCCTCTCTACTTTTAAGAGTAGGCTTCAAACTTTCCTTTTTGATAAAGCTTATAGTTAGAGCTGGCTCAGGCTTGGACCAGCTCTTAGTTATGCTGCTATAGGCTTAGACTGACACACTGGGATCCGGTCTTTCCCCTGTCTGCCTGTCTCTTACTTTAACTCTTCCTGTCCCATTAAAGTTACTAACCATAGACGTTTCTGGAGTCCCTGAGCTCCCTTGTCTCGTAGGTTCCTCTGGATCTCTGCTGCTGTGGACGTGCCAGACTCCAGCTGCTACAACTACTACTATCCGTCTCCCCACTATCATCTCTCTCTCTCTTCATCTCCCTCTATCCCTCTCTCCAACACGGTCTCAGCAGATGTGTGTCTAACATGAGTCTGGTCCTGCTGGAGGTTTCTGCCTGTTAAAGGAAGTTTGTCCTTGCCACTGTAACTTGCTAAATGCTGCAAAGTGCTCTGCTCATGGTGGATTAAGATGAGATCAGACTGAGTCCTGTCTGTAAGATGGGACTGGATCTGATCCTGTCTTGATGTTGGGTCTTTGTTCATAATAGAACATTTTTGGAAAGAATCACAGCTGATCAAGTGTTGGTGGGGAAAACAGAGAAACCTAATCCGCACCTTCTCCACGTTGATGGCCTCTCTGGCCGATGTCTCAACGTAGCGCATCCCGAAAGCCCCCGCAAGCTTCTCTGCCTCCTGCTGGGTCACCTGACGCTGGGCCTCCAGGTCACACTTGTGACCCACCAGCAGGAAGACGATGCTGTGCGGCTGGACGTGGCTCTGCGCCTCCTCCAGCCAGGTGTGAACGTTCTGGAAGGAGCGGCGGTTTGTGATGTCAAAGAGCAAGAGCCCACCCACGGAGTTACGGTAGTACGCTCTGGTGATAGACCTGGACAGAATCATCAGATGACATTAAAAAAACAAGGAGAAGAGGTCTGAGTGACTTTGATGTAACCTTTCTATACTGAGCACACAGTTAGTGTCATTCACAGGGAACATGTACATACTGTTGAGTCATACAAATATCTTGGAACTGTGTTTGATTCTAAATTGAAGTTTGATGTCAACATGGAGTATATTGTCAAAAGAAGCCAGCAGAGGATTTACCTGTTGAGAGAACTGAACTCTTTTAATGTCAGTAAGAGGATTTTAACTAACTTGTATTGTTCTTTTATTGAAAATCTTTTAACCTTTTATTTAACCTTTTAGCCTGCAGAGCATTGTAAAGGTTTGCTCCACGATCACAGGAATCAAAAAGACACTTGTGTTCCCTCTGGGAGAACCAGGTGCTGAAAAAAGCTAAAAACATAATCAGCCAGCCATTGCAAGTTCTTTCTACTGAGTTCATACTGATGCCTTCAGCTCTCTGTTTTTATGCACCCTTGAGGAGAACAAATCGTTACACCAAATATTTTATCCCGTCTGCTATCAGGCTTTTAAACTCAGACAGTAGTCTTTTTAGTCCTTTTAAATAACATTGGTATGACAAGGAGATTCTCTGGTCCCATGTACAGATCCGGTGTTTGACTTGTGACTTGTAGCATGTATATATGATGGATGTGTTGTAAATGTTAAATGTTGTATGGTAAGCTATGAAAGAATTGCCCTTCTTGAGATCAATAAAGTTGTCTGAATCTGAATCTGAATCTATGCATTGATGGTGAGAAAACTGCAAGAGATAAAACACAAGTTGAGTTTGTACCTGAACCTCTCCTGTCCTGCCGTGTCCCAGATCTGCAGTTTGATTCTTTTGCCCGGCTCGATCTCCACCAGGCGGGAGAAGAAGTCCACACCCACAGTCGGGTCTGACACCTGAGCAAAGCGACCCTCTGTGAACCTCCGGATCAGACACGACTTCCCCACCGTGGAGTCTCCGATGACGATTAGACGGAACTGATAAAGCCATATTGTCTCCATGTTTCAGCAAAATAAAACCTGTGAAGGAGAAATCACATCAGGGTGAATCCTTTCTTTTTATGTCTCATGTTACAAGTAACACCTTTATATGGTAAGAAACTAAACATTAGTTGAAATTAAAGACACTTTAAAGAAGGACAGAGACAATCGTCCTCCTCTTTAGGACCAGAGGAGCGTCCAAATGAATCAGACCAAACACAAATGTGCATTTAATCCACACACTGTGTTGACCACATGGATAATTCATGGACATCCTGAGGAGACAGTAATGGGCTCTGCAGGAGGGTCCATGTGGTTTACAGTGGGGTGATCTAATTTTGAGGGGAAGGAGGGAGAGAGAGAGAGAGGGGGGGGGGGAGGCCACTCCTCTTCAACTCAATAAACACTGGCGTAGTCAGTCCCCATGTGGATAGCACATTGGTTGTTACACAGCATTAACACAATGGGGCCTCAAAGCTGAGCCAAGAAAGGAGCTTCATACAGAGAGAGCTGCTGAACAGGAGGGATAATTGATAAAGGTTGAAACCCTGCAGTAATACTCAGAATAAAACATCAGGCAAAGTTTATACAAATAGATGATTAATGGATTCAATCATGAGGCCCAGTGCTTTTAGCTTAATGTAACTGTGAGTGGTGTATTCACTGAACAGCAGCATGCAGGAAAACAAGCGAGGATAAACATGTCAACAACCACCTACCTTTAATCTCCGAGCTTAGAACCAGTGAAAGGACAACCCCATGTCGGTGTTGATGCTTCAGAAATGATCCTCTAGACTAGCCTGTGCTCCTGCTAACAGATACAGCCGGATCTATGTGCGCCTTTTCCCGTCACCATCGACCTGATCCAGCCTGTTTTCAAACCTTCATCCAGCCGGACACACATCCAGATAATCACAGCTCAGATCACCGCTCACGAGCTGTGGATATTTCGATGAAGATCCACGGAGAGGAAATGGCAGCAGGGCACAACAGCATCACACACACACACACACACACACACACACACACACACACACACACACACACACACACACACACACACACACACACACACACACACACACACGCATCACCTCCTCGCCCTCATCAGCACCATTACTGTAACTGTGCGCACAAACGCGCAGCAGGAATTGTGTGTGCGCTCAGTCTGCCCTGAGCTGGGGTCTGAAGGCTGAACGACACAACAAGAAGCTTTAGTTATTATTATCTGAGTGCAAATTAATTCAATAATCTCTGTGAATAAATACAGGCTGATCTCAAGTTATCAGAACATGCTTTCACTTTTTAATTATTGACCCACAACATTGTTCTTACCTGGTGTGCTGATATCTGTATCTGGAGCCATGTTTTAGAATCAGGATCAGAAATACTTTATTTATCCCAATTCAGTCATTACAGTATTCTCTAATACACAGTATGTAAGAAAGTCAAAATATTAATAGAATGAGGAAATAAAACAAGATATAAGTATTAATAAAATAAGATATATAAAATTGCCATATATAAAATTAAAATTTTAATTAAAATAAATAGAATAGAATAGAATAGAATAAAATAAAATAAAAAAAAATAAGATAAAATAAAATAAAATAATAATAAAGTATATACAGAAGGGCAGAATTGTTAGAATTAGCTATGTACAAAAGTGCTGGGAATGAAAGTGAGAATGAAAGTGATATATACAAGGATGTCTCAGTTAGTATTCATATTGAAATTCCTGTTCTAACTACAACTGAAAAGGATAACTATAATCAATATAGAGAAATGAGTCAGTGTTAAAAGGAAAAAAAAAGAAAAAGGAAGAAAGAAAAAAGAAGCAAGACAAAGGGCTTATGTGATTTATTTCATTTTATTTTTTATTTGATTATTTAATTCTTTATTATTGCTTTTTTATTTATTCATGTTCTTAATTCTTTTTCCATTTTCTATATCATCCAATGTGATGTCTTTTTTGTTAAAACATTTTATTGTTCTTTAATGCTCTTATTTACTTATTTGTATTTAAAAAAACTTATAACAATGATTTATTGGTCTCCTGTCTCACTCCTTTATCCTGTTTAATTTGCATTTATTCTTTTTAATCTTTTGCATTATATTTGGTTTTTTTTGCATTGTTAGAATTCCTACACTAGTCTGTCTCTTAAAGTTTTATTTTGTCATGTAAAGGTACTATACAAATAAAAGTTATTATCATATTGACATGGTGGGTCTTCATATTTTATTCTATTCTATTTTTTGTATTTTTAATGTATTCCATTTTATTATTTTAATGTAGAGCATTTTGTGTCTGATTGGTTGATAATACAGTGTGTCCACTAAAGTAACATAAATGCATCATAGATTCTAAAGCTGGTTTTGACGAGCTGCGCCTGAACGCACCACTTGTAGTGAAGTTGCCTTGAGAGAGAAGAGAGAGTGTCCTGTAGTAAACAGACCCAGCCTGTCATATGTGATGAAAGGGGGGACTGCAGTGATCTCAGACTGGTTCTTTAGTGAATCCAGATGACTTTGGATCATTGAAGGGAGAAAATGTCCAACCTGTACTTCTCTTCACTGACAATGACTCCTCTATAGCTACTTTCTGCTGTCCCCTCTGCGCACCTTTCTTTCTAAGTTTGCAGAAGTCTAGTCAGGAGGGTTTTTTTTGCAGCCATGCAGCAGGAGCTGTTGTTCAAAGTCCTGGTCATCGGAGACCTGGGAGTGGGAAAGACGTCCATCATCAAGCGGTACGTGCATCAGATCTTCTCCCAGCACTACAGAGCCACCATCGGGGTGGACTTCGCCCTGAAGGTGCTCCAATGGGACAATGACACAGTGGTGCGTCTTCAGCTGTGGGACATTGCAGGTCTGTAAAACTTTAACGACCTCATAGGTCACCCTGGTTTACAGGCTTATTGTGCATTAGGTGGTTTTAAATGGAGGATCTGGAGGAGGATTTATTTGGCTGTGTTTGGGGACCTTTGGAAACAAAAACCTTTTGTTTCACCTTCAGCAGCTGTGGAAACCTGAAAGCTGTGAAAGCTGCTTTTGGATATAAGCTGATGAAATTAATCTCATAGCAGGCAATTAAAACATGCAAACATGTGTACAGTGTGGAAGAGCTGGGCATCTCAAATACATTATTTTTCCTGTCAGAGCAAAACTATTTATTCTTATTTTTAAATAATATTATTCCATATTTTTGTTATTATTATAGTTTAAAAATAGATTCATTTTCAGTAAGTGATGATGTGAGAGAGTGTGTGTGTCCGTTGGATGCTCCGTCCCTCCCAGTCATTTGAAGCCTGGTTGAGGAATGTGGATCTTGTGCCTGGCTGTGACTCAAGTGATCCCATGCTTATAATAAAAGTCACATGATGGCAGCTCCTGCACACACACACACACACACACACACACACACACATGCACACACACAGCACCCCTCCCTACATATATGTCACTAATTAACCTTGCCGTAAGTTAATTTAATTATACACTCTTTGAAAGGTGTCTTTATATGAATAATCTGTGTGTGTATCTGTGTGTGTGAATCTGTGTGTGTGTGTGTGTGTGTGTGTGTGTGTGTGTGTGTGTGTGTGTCCCAGGACAGGAGCGGTATGGGAACATGACTCGTGTTTATTATCGTGAGGCGGTGGGGGCCCTGATGGTGTTTGACGTGACGAGGGCCTCAACGTTCGACGCTGTGCTGAAGTGGAAAGACGACCTGGACTCCAAGGTGAGGTGTCTGAAGTGGACCCATCCACCAGGGGCGTAGGGGATGCTGGGTACATGGGGTGTCTGTCCCCTTTGTCCCCCACACTTTTCTAAACTATGAAGTACGCGTAGAGTGTGACCGGGTTAGGTATTTGAACAAGTCTGAGCTTGTTTTTTCACCACAAAGGTTACAAGAATATCCACGCTGCAGGGAATTAGGTATTAGATGCTCAAAGTCAAAGACAGGAGGTGTCCTTGGCCGAGCCGTTTAAGTGCGCCCCATGTACAGAGGATATAATCCTCGACGCAGCGGCTGCTGGTTTGATTCTGGCCATGACGCTTTGCTGCATGTCTTCTCTGCTCTCTACTCCCCATGCTTCCTGTCTCTCTTTAGCTGTCCTATCAATAACAACCCTAACTATTTGTCCCCCTCACTTCTGAACTAATGGCTCTGCCCCTTCCATCCACAACACACAAACACAAGCCTTTCCAAAGTTAATGTCAGGCTGGTGTAACAGGATAGGACGGACACTTCATTTTCATTGTGAAAAGACAAACAAGGAAGCTTTGTTCTGCAGCATTTCCGTTGTAATGCGGCTGGTGTAGGTGGAGATGTACATTGACTAGAGGGGATATATGTCAACGTTGCCGCCATGTTGCTTGTGGCAATCTCTGAAGACGTGCACACACATGTATGTAGAAACATACCTCCCAACTGTTTTTATACGACCTTACCTGCGTATACAAGTCTATGACCCCTGCGGTCTCCAAGAGCAGCTACCTGTCTTTAATATGAAACCAAAACAGAAAGGGGGCACCACCTAGTGGCGCTGTCTGGTACTGCAGCAGTATTACTGTTAGACCGTACAGCAGCATTACAATCTGGTTAAATATATATACACACATATATACAACTAAAGAAAATAAACTTCTACTTATTATATATGTATATCCTCTTTCATGGTAGATGTCATCTCATTGTTTCGACTATATTCTACTGATTGAAGAGGCTTGTGGGCACAAATTCAAAGGAGTGTAATTTAACCATTAGGCCAAACCTGGGCACCTCTATAAAGTTATTTATAATGCCTAAAGTGGCAAAAGAAACACTCTGATTTAACAAGTCTCATGCTTAAGATTTTTTTCCGTATTAGACCTTTTTATCTGTCTGTCATTTTTCCATCTGTCTTATCTTACATGCCTTAAAAATATTCTGACTGTAACATTTCATTCATATTGAAAGTTAAGTCACATGCCCTTTTTTTGTCTCCCTAGGTAACCCTGAACCATGGGAGACCAGTTCCTGCTGTGCTCTTGGCCAATAAGTCCGACCAGTTGGCTTACCACACGCCCAAACTGGACTCCTTCTGCAGGGAGAACGGCTTCGTTGGCTGGTTTGAGACGTCTGCAAAGGTACGAGAGCAGAGACTCTTAAGTCATATCAGTGAAAAATGTGTTTCAATTTAGATGAGTAAGAACAGGGTTGATACTTTTTACTCTAAAAAATGATAGGTCAGTTATTTCTATGTAAATACACTCCCAGAATCTAAGGTTAAACTGTCATTCATCAAACACAGTCGTTAGCTGACTCACTGTGGGTTTAAAGAAGTGTTTCTGTGCAAACACTAAAGTAAGAAAGTGTTATTTACTGTGCACGCAGGAGACCTCTGGAGGAATGTTCACAGTCTGGTGTGAAATAGTCTTCAGCTTATTCCTCTCAGTCAGAGCTCGTCTAATGAGTTACACACCAGGGTGAGGTTCAGACGAGGATCAGGACTGAAATAATGTTTCTGTTTTTCAAATCCTGGAGTTTCTGCTGGTGTTGCGTTCAATGTCAGAGTTAAAATTCAGACTTTTGGGTATAAATACATTATTTTGTAGAGACTATGCAACTCTTGAAAGAATGAATAACACAGTCCTTCTCAGGGATTTAAAGCTACAGTCCAATTTTTTGTGATTGTTAGCTTGTTGTAGGAGCATGTTATTTAGTGGCTAAAGTGTGCTTCTGTACGATGACAGCCACAGATTTAAATTGTTTTACTGCAGGAGTAAATACCTTGGTTAAACAGTACTTATTGATTACTATTTTGCATTTATATATATTTATAGACGTATCTATAGGGCTGAAGATGAGAGTCTAGTCTTGGCTAGCCCTTTAGCATGCCAACATTTTCCTTTAAGCAATTGCAGTAGCTCAAACATCAGCTAACTTCTGTGAATGAATGTGTTTTTGACCCGAGTATGCCTCTTGTGTGCTCAGAATACACCTCAAATACCTGTAGCATGTTTCACAAAAGTCCAAGCAAGAATTGTTAAAGTGGAACCACAAGGGATCTTCAGAGTCAGTAGATTTCATCTTGCGGAGGCCGTGATAGCCCGGACTAAAACACCCACTGCAATCCGTCTAATGGTTCTTAAGCTACTACTACTTGCACCTTCAGTTGAACACTACAACCAGTGTGTCCAAGAAGCACCTGATGCCTTTACACTTGTCTTTGTCTAAACTTGCTTTCAGGAGAACACAAACATCGAGGATGCCGTCCACTGCTTAGTCCAGCACATCCTGAACAACGAGGAGAGCCCGATGACGGAGAGAGATCCCGGCTCTCTTGTCCTCTCCGGCTTCACCAACACCAGGAAGGAGCATTTCAACTGCTCGTCGTGTGTGAAGTGGTGACTCTCCAGCAGTCTCAGTACAGAAGGAGGTGAACTCTGCGTGTCTGCAGAGATAAGTTTGACTCAGGGAATGTTTGTGAAAATGCTGATGTGTTCCCCCAGTGTTAGTAGACTATGTAACTGTTGGTATGATGTGTTCATGTCCTAGGTCACGGGTTCCCAAACTTTTCAGCCCCCAAATTATAGGTGTCAAAGACTCGCTTGAAGTTATTAAATGTTGCTTCATACTTCATATAGCTGGTCTGCAGGAAATTAGCCCACATGCACATGTGGCTGTTTCCTGTGCTGTTATGAGTTAACCTACTGCTACTGATGGGTTTGTTAATTAACTGTTAACAAAGAAAGACAGAAAAATAATGAAGAAATGTGCATTTGCAATATTTTATTTCAAATGTAACTACTATATTTGTATAATTTACAATAATTGGTCAAATATGCAATTACAGATAATAAAAAATTAAAATTAAAAAAAATTCTGGAAGACGTGTCGTGACCCTGCATTAGTGTTTCATGATCCCCCAGGAGGTCTTGACCCACAGTTTGGGAACCCTTGCCCTAGTTCAACATAAAACACAAAATATTTAGTATTAATAGAATTAAAAAAATGGTCATACAGACCCTTATAGATATTTTTAAATTACATTTCTTATAATATTTTAATAGTTATTAATTTTGAGGTGATAGGAATGAAATGTTATCTATTCCGACTTTATATATTTTTATATTTTAGTTAATATTTTAATGTAATAATTATGGGAAGCCTTGTTTGTATAATACTATTCACTTTTTGAAATTGTACAGTCTTACTTTGTCTCGTAAAAATCTTTAAAATTAAGTTTTTATGTAAAATAAAATAGCTGCACTTGTTTTTTTTCTAACACATAATCCATAAATCCTGAATGTATAGGCTCACTTAATTTAATATTTAACATTTCTGTTACTGTTACTGTGCTTTTTTCCTTGTTTGAATATATTTAACATTGTGCCACAGACTTTTTAAAATTTTGTATAGATGACCTCTGACACTGTAGCATTGTTGTCTGCAGGATGAACACAGACAAACAGACAAAGTCATGACGTCTTCATTTATTGTTTGCTGTTTTCCTCAGGCCGTTATCGAGCTCTCTGCTTTGAGTCCAGACAACATGTACAATCAAGTATTTAAGAGACTTGAAAATAAAGATAGCTGCAAATGCTCCAAACGTCTGCAGAGTTTGAATTTCATGTGTTTTGTGTGGTGGATCTAGCAGAGGACTACCAGCTGCTTTCTAACTGCTTTGTAACACTGAATCCGTGTTCCTCTGGATCTCTGCCGTAGACGGGTGTGCCAGACTCCAGCTGGTACAACTACTACTATGATCCGTCTCACCACTATCATCTCTCTCTCTCTTCATCTCCCTCTATCCCTCTCTCCAACACGGTCTCAGCAGATGTGTGTCTAACATGAGTCTGGTCCTGCTGGAGGTTTCTGCCTGTTAAAGGAAGTTTGTCCTTGCCACTGTAACGTGCTAAATGCTGCAAAGTGCTCTGCTCATGGTGGATTAAGATGAGATCAGACTGAGTCCTGTCTGTAATATGGGACTGGATCTGATCCTGTCTTGATGTTGGGTCTTTGTTAATAATAGAACATAGAGTACGGTCTAGACCTGCTCTGTTTGGAAAGAGTCTTCAGATAACATTTGTTGGGATTTAGCGTTGTTATCTCCCTTCCTGTCTTACTGTCCCTGCTGATGTTGGAAACTAGCTTTAACTGGATCGACTAATGTTAAAATGAAACTGAAACAGGGAATATATATGATGATTAATGACTTATAGATGGAAAGAGTCGAACATGCCTTGCCGCTGAGCATTACATCTCAATTTGTCTGTTTATGACGTGAGATTAATCTCTTTATGTGCATCATATAAACATGTGAAGGGTGCATCGTGTGTTTATAATTGGATTGGTCTTATATAAAGACATTTTATTTCATGCTGGATCATAAACTGATGCATTGGGAAATCATGCAATGAGGAAAACAGACGAGAATCCTTTACAGTCAGAAATAAACATGAATGCTGAGGAGGTAATGGGGAAGAGTCAATTAAGCGGTTAGGTCCAGTAAATGGACAATTTAATGGCTGTGAGTGGATTGAATGTTGCAGTGAAGTGTAAACCTCTCTATGATGTCTTTAGTTCTCCCAGTAGTCCTGTATATTTCATCATTCCTTAAATAAAGATCTGACAGCAGACCTGACTCACGGTGGAACTGTTCCCTCTGTTGTTATTGAACTCTGTTTTTCTCGACCCTGACATCAAATTCTTTCCAGTCAAAAAAAAACCAAGGTATGTGCTGCAACGACAACAGAACAGCCGCTTTCATCGAGTCTGCCCCTGAGTGTTATTTTAAATTCCATGTTTTCAAATGAAGCATCTGCTTTGTATGTTTCTTCACTCCCTTTGATGTGTAATAGCCCGGCCTTGTCATGCAACACATTCGTAACAGCATTCTCTGTGGGCCGGACCACATGCAATGAAAACATTACACGTGGGTGTTCAGTGTTTTTGTTCAGGATCTCTGCATAAACGACGAGATTTCACATCCTCACAGCTGGAGTCCACCCTCACAAATGAGAACATAGACTCTAACACCGACACGGTTTAAGAAGACAAAAACAGAGCGTCTAAAAGGAAGGGATGAGTAACATCTAATATGACCACTGAGAGGTGGAGTGAGGACTCTGGATTCTCTTATTACAGTGGCTCCAGTCAGCGGGTGGGATGAAGTGAACATGTTGTCCTTGAAGTTGACGTGTTTGAAGCTGGAAGAATGTGGGCGACTTTGATGAGGACCAAACTGGGTCAGAGCATGTTCCTGGTCTGCAGTAGTGAGTACCTAACAAAAGTTTTCCAAGGAAGGAAAACTAGGGAACCCGCATCAAGCAGGGTGATGGGCAACTAAGGTTTGTTTGTGTGCTGTCAGGATGACGGGGAGTGGGACGCAAATGCAGACCACGGGGGGGGGTTCTGAAAGTTATTCCAAATGGACTGAGCACTGAAATCGCGAGAGATCAAATGGAGAGGGAGAAACCAAAATAAAGAAGGCCGACAGGTTCCTTTAATTAAACAAAGATAAGGAATAAAATATACCACTGCTGCCGAGCAACTGATAGGAAACCAACGTATCTGTAAGACCAAGGAAAACTCCTGAACACAAACTCAGAGGCTACTAGAGACGCCTTAGACAAGAACTAAGAGACTGGGGTAAAGACCCGCCCAACTTCAAGAGAACAATTTTCTTATGAGGACAGGAGACGGGGCAAATTGCTATTCACAAACGAGGAAAGTAGGGATGAGTAGGGGTCAAGGAAAGGAGGGATGACTAAGGGTCGAAGTAGGGAGGAATGAGTAGTGGGCGATGTAAGGAAGGATGAGTAGTGGTTGAGGATAGGAGGGATGAGTAGGGGTCGAAGTAGGGAGGAATGAGTAGTGGGCGATGTAAGGAAGGATGAGTAGTGGTTGAAGATAGGAGGGATGAGTAGGGGTTGAGGTAAGGAGGGAACATCAAAGAGATCCATTCACTAACTCTGAAGGTGAGCTAGTAAGTCAGCACAGAGAATTGGAATTCAAGAGTATATATAAGCTTCACACACCTGATCCAAATCAAGAGCAATCAGACACACACACCTGACTCTGCTCTGGGATGATTCCTTCACTAAAGTACCATAGCACACCTTCAGTTTTCTAACAGAGTCCACATCATGTCATCAGATCAGGACTGTGTTAGTCCTGACCTGATGAGAGGGAGGCCTACACCTTATTAGGCATTTGGTCATAATGTTACAGCTGATCGGTGTAGGATGGACTGTTGTTTAGCATAAACTCAGGTTAAAGTGGTGATCAATCATTCAGACAATCTTTATTTATATAGCACCAATCACAACAAATGTTATCTGAAGACTCTTTCCAAACAGAGCAGGTCTAGACCGTACTCTATGTTCTATTATTAACAAAGACCCAACATCAAGACAGGATCAGATCCAGTCCCATCTTACAGACAGGACTCAGTCTGATCTCATCTTAGTCCACCATGAGCAGAGCACTTTGCAGCATTTAGCAAGTTACAGTGGCAAGGACAAACTTCCTTTAACAGGCAGAAACCTCCAGCAGGACCAGACTCATGTTAGACACACATCTGCTGAGACCTACCGTGCTGGAGAGAGGGAGAGAGAGAGAGATGATAGTGGAGAGACGGATAGTAGTAGTTGTAGCAGCTGGAGTCTGGTATGTCCACAGCAGCAGAGATCCAGAGGAATCTACGAGACAAGGGAGCTCAACTTTAATGCAATATATTGTTTTCCAGCCAATGTTTAACACAGCTAATTTTAATGAAACTCAATATAGACCATAAGGGTGTTAGTATTTATTTCCTAACAAAGAGAGAGGCGGGATACATTTTGCTTTTGATTAAAAACACATTAGAATTATTTTTGCAACCACTGGAGTCACATCCTGCTCACATTAAGATAAAGGCACTTCACCTTTCAGCCTCAAGGCTTAACTTCTCTACCTTACAGTCTGTGAAGGTTTATAATCAGATGAGACAGTAGGAATGAGATCTAAAGCATACTGGTTTGGTTTTAAGGTGGATTTGTATCCCTATGTGTCAACATTTCATTGGACAGCAGGTACACTGTGAAAGGTGTATCACTGCCTTGAGCCCCCATCATGCATCTGGGTGATGAACCAGCTGATGCCTCCCCTTGCCTTAGGAAACCCGGGGCAGCCTTCTGCTTTAAGATACCCTCCCCGGACCCGAGGAAAGTGGCCCAATCGCCCTCCTCTCCTCGTCACCTGATTCATGTTCTGCCATTTTACGCACAAGTTTGATCCACCAAAAAAAAAAAAAAATCAGAATTAGCCTATCGGCACCCTCAACACAGAAATAGACCCTTAGGTAAGAAGATTAAAAAAAGACTGAGGGGATAAAAAAAAAGGAAAGGTTATTTGCAGCCAGCGCGGGGAGCTGTGAGGATCAGAGAGGTGTGCGCTGTCGGATCTGTGCTCACAGTCAGAGGAGAGACCGGCCGAAGAAGAGAAGGGAAAGGGAAAAGGACAATGCTGTGTGTTTTTTTTTTGTACCGCCTTTGAAATAATGACTCTTGGATGGGAGGAGGATGCTGCATAGATTTGAAGATAATCACAGGCAGTCTTTCGATTTCGGATTCAGCGCGCGTTCTGGCTCATCCTGCTTTGGGAGCGTCTAATTCAGGGATTTAATAACTGTACATTGTGTGACATTCTTCTAACCAGGCTGCTTTTTAATGCTCTGATTACACAGTCATTATTTTTTCATACAGAATCATTTGGTGTTCTTGCAGCTGGCTCATCCGGATGCCTCCGCCTGAATATTAAATAGTTCCCTGAGAAGCTTTCTGTTGGATTTGGCCGCCGCATGAATTCTCCCACTGGATTCTCACCGGTGTTCTCTGCTGTCCTCCTCCTCCACCACCACCACCACCACCACCTCCTCCTCCTCCTCCTCTTGCTCCTGCTCAGACGGCCGATTCTCTCAGAGGGCACTACCCTCCTCCTCCTCCTCCTCCTCTTCCTCCTCCTCCTCCTCCTCCCAGCCGCTAAAGACATTTTGATCGTCCACCTCCCCGGTTTCCCCCAACCGGACTCGGCCATCAGTCCACCTTCCTTCTCCACTACCACCACCACCACCACCACCTCCTCCTCCACCTCCTCCTCCTCTTCCTCCTCAGTAACATGTCGGGACAGTCTTTGACGGACCGGATCGCCGCCGCGCAGCACAGCATGACCGGGTCTGCCATCAGCAAAGCCGTCTGCAAGGCCACGACGCACGAAGTCAGCGGACCCAAGAAGAAGCACCTTGACTGTAGGTTATAACATACCATCACTGTTACTGTATAGATATCCTGCATGCATCCTCACAAAGGACAGCCTGTATAAACAGCATCTATTATTCTCTCCCCCCTCCTCCTCCTTCCTCCTTCCTCCTCCTCCTCTCATCCGGCCCGGTTATGTTTGCAGCCTCTTTAATTAGACACCATTACATTCCCTTAGATTAGAATGAGATTTACGCAGCACAGCATACTCTGCAATGTGTCTGGTTGTTAATGCAGGCGGTAAATCTTGATAAAAGATGAAGGAGGAGGGGAGGGGGGGGGAGAAGGCAGCCAGGTACTATCTTTGCGCGTCATTCAGGGGAAATAGGCCACTCTGCTATAGGCTAATCATAATGCAACCAGCCGCTTTTACAGTGTAAGGCCTATCCATTATTAACGCCACTACCCATCCTCTGGAGACACTTAAGTACTGAGTGTTTTAGTGCACCATCACCTACAGTCCCCCCTTGTTTCTGTAACCTCGCATTCAAGTTCAGTATCATGTCTTCTGGTGCATGATTATCATTAATGGATGTGTTACTGCTGCTGTCAGTCAGTCAGTCAGTCACACTGTGTACTGTAGCTGCACAAAAATGAGGTATTGAAGCCCCTGAAATGCTGGTGTGAGTGTAGCTGTGTGTATCAGCTGCTGATTACCTGTATATGTGCAAACTGCACCAATTACAGTGTGTTCACATGGAGGACGGAGCAACCCTCACATGTAGATTTTTTACTAGTGATTATTAGGTTAAGTGGCTTTTCCTGGCTCGCAATAATTGCTTGACATGATCGATGGAGAGCATGGGTAATCAATGCTGCTGCCAGTCAGACTCACAGGCAGTCAGGAAAGACAGACAGACAGACACGGACCAGTATGAGAAGGGGGGCAGGGTGGAGGGGGTTGGGAAAGATGGCTAATCAAGAGGAAATGTGGATAAATCAGTCTGAGAGGAGGCAGGTTGCCAAACAGCCGGAGAGTCAGTCATCCAGCTACGCACCCAGCCAGCCATCCAGTCAGTCAGCCGGCAAGTTTGGCAGTGGATTAGTCAGTCATGTCCACAGCAGAGGTGACACTGGGAATTCTGGGCTCCCTCACAAGATGTGCCACCGGGCGTAAGGGCACAATACATCTGAATTAGGGTTGTATCGCTTTGACCTACTCAAAAAGGCCACGAAAGGAGAAGAAACATCCAGCGGAGGTGTTTTTTAAACGGTTTAAAACCACTTTTTAAATCTTAAATCACGATTTTGAGTGATAGCACTGATTGTGGTATCTTGATGCATCAAAGGAGAACTGTTTTGGTGCTCCATTTGACTCCCGTAGCAACTTGTGAGGTTAATGTTTCATATTTCTGGCTCACAAGACGTTGGCCACTACCGTCTGTTATTACATTTTTCATTTCTGGGGGAATCAAGCCAATTGATGAGTCCAAAGAAAGCACCGTTGTCGGCGAAGAAACACCATCAAGTGATTGGCACCATCAGAGGTGTGATATTCCCCCTTTACAACTGAAGCCACAGTTTTATCAGGGTGCAGCACCTCTGCAGTGATTAAATGGTAGAAGGTCATCCACCTCTAGTGCCTGCCATGAGCCGGAGTCTCTCAAAAACTTGTAAATGTCACGAATATTAACTCAAGGGTGAGAGCAGATCTTCTGAAAATAGAACGGGAGCATTTACATGACAAATTTTCATCCATCAAATGGATTATAAAGTAGGTTTACAGGCGCCGTGTCCAAGGACAATGGTGTTTTTCTCCGTTTATTCTGTTGGAGGTGGTTACATGAGTCATTTTTTTGCTTTTATTTTGATTATTAGAGGAGAAAAATGCAGAAATTGAAAGCCTTGATCCACTCCCTGGAAACTTCAATTATGTTTAGCTGAATGGATGTGTTGTGCTGTTCTAATTCCACAATCAAAACATGTTCTGGCTGTGGCTGAAAGGGAGTCGTATCCATGCAGTGTGTGATACGACATAAAAGGGTAAGGTTAGGGGGAAGATGCAGTGGATCAGGAGGTCAGTAGATCCAAAGACCAGCTGGGGTAGAAGTGAATTAAGGATGCAAAGAGAACGACAATGAACTCAGTGGATGAGTCAGCCGTACAAGGCTGTGGGTCGATCTCAGGTCTGAGAGTTCTCATGTGTGTGTGTGGTGTGTGTCCAACTCTCTCCCTCTCTCTCTCTCTCTCTCTGCTCCTCAGCTGACTCTGATCTAAGAGTGTTTTCTTTTAAACTGGTTAAAAAGGGTCGTAAAAAGTGACAGCCTCGTTGTGTATTTCAGGGTAATAGAAAGGTGTTTAAAAACCCTCAGGAGGAAGGAAACCAGGAAATAGAACAAAATCAATGCGAGGAACAAAATAGGTTTAAAGAAAGGAAATATAGTGAAAGAGAAGGTGCTGGGGAAGAAGTACATCACCGGGCTTTAAATTCACATCCAGTGAAGCTAACTAGGGCTTTGATTTTCCTCCTCTGCGTCCGGTTTATTAAGTATAAGGGTTACATCAGTTTCCTTTAAATATACTCAACTCGGTCGAGGCATGGAGAAAAGGAACTGCCGTGTCTGTTCTCTGAATGGGACACATGACGTAAATAAAAGACACATTTCTCTTCTTTTTTTCCCAACGTGTTATGACCTTGACAGACTTGTTGGTGACATAAACATCCAATGCTGATTATTTATAACCCCACAGCAAATGACAAGCATGACAGTTGGAGTAATGGGATTTCACTTTCACTGGGCAATATTCAGCAGAGATGAGATGGCAGAGAGGAGATAGAGACCAGATTCATCACACAAGAATAGTAATCAGGCCGAAAATGACCTTCTGCCCTGAAAGCACAGTCAGCGTATGATTTATTTGGCTGAGTGTCACGGCTACAAAAAAGAAAACGTTTGTTGCTGGCGACGGTTGTGATAATGGTCGTGACAGAAATCTTGCTTCTTGGTTGACAAGGTAAAGTAAAGGAAGACATCGAGGCTGAGGCGAAAGGTGGAGAGAGTACAGAGACATCAACTCCCACGTCTATGTTGGAGTTTGAAGTTTTAATTTAAATGAAATATCAGATCATGAAAATGAGTCACTCTTTTAAAAGTCTTTTATGAGAGTCTTCTATTTTGACCTACCTGTGCAGTCTTTGTATAAGTGTTTGAATGGTGTCCTGTATCTTATGATACTGATATGTATTTTTCTCTATGTGGACTGCAGCATATCAATAATCCAAGCTAGCGATCACCAGTCGATACTCCATATCCTCTGGCTATCTGCTCTGTCAGACGTCAGTGATTAAATCCCAGGTGATGTATTATCACCCTAAGGAATACATAGAGGTGGACCCAGCATGAGGATATTATGTACAGTTGTGCTTATAAGTTTACATACCCTGGCAGAATGTGTGGTTTCTTGGGTAGTTTCTGTTGTCTTTATGATATAAAAAGAGTAAACACAGTTGTTTGATAAACATTTTGTTTCATCCAAACACTAACCATGAGTGAAAAAAAAGTTTTTCTCTTATCATTCATATTCTCTGAAAAATGCCCCAAAAAAATCACAAATTCTGCCAGGATATGTAAACTTATGAGCACAACTGTAGGTGTTATGGAGGCATGAGTCCTGAGTTAAAACATAAAACATAAAACATAAAACATTAAATATGCAATGCTAGCTTTGTGATGCTGCATTAATGCTAAATCAGAATGCTAATGTGCCCAGGTTGATTGTTCTTTCCTTATACAGCTAACATTAAGTATTAAAGGTGACATATCACGCTTTTTTCATCAATATATATTGGTCTAAGAGGTCCCCAAAACATGTCTTTAAAGTTTATGCTCAAAAAAACACTTTGAAATCAGATTTTGGTCTGCCTGAAAAAGCCCTCTTCTTCAGTCCTCCTCAGAACAGTCTGTTTTCTCTCTGACCACGCCCCCTCAGGAAGTGGATGTGCCCTTGGCTCTGCGGCACGTTGATCTAATGTTTACATGTTGGCTGAATATACACGGCTGCTCAGAGATCACGTTACTTCAACCCTCTGAATCTGATCCAGAATCTGATCCTGACAGAGAGGCGCCTGCAGCAGGACCTTTCTGAAGGATTGGTCACAGATTTAGTGTTTCTTGTTGTTTTATTTGTCAGTATGTCGACGTGTGTCTTGGTACACAGCTACGAACATGTAGCAATGTGGCTATGCTAATTAGGGCTAGCACTTATCCATGACAAATAAAAATCATCCACTAGATCTTCAAATCTGCAGGCCTGGGGAGTAAAACCGACCGCTGTCAGAAAGGAAGCAGGACCTTTCTGAAGGATTGGTCACAGATTTAGTGTTTCTTGTTGTTTTATTTATCAGTATGTCGACGTGTGTCTTGGTACACAGCTACAGCTACGACATGTAGCTATGTAGCTATGCTAACTAGCGCTAGCACTTATCCATGATAAATAAAAATCATCCACTAGATCTTCAAATCTGCAGACGTGGGGAGTAAAACCGACCTTTGTGTTTATTAAGACAGCCTACAACTAGCATGCCTCCCTCCTAAGCTCCTTGTTAGCACACATTTGTGCAGGTAATGTAAAACGGAGGGGGGATTCAGTATTATTTTATACAGTCTATGGGCTGAACAAGCTCCGAGCTCTGACTCCGTGACTCGGGGGGGTTTGTAGACATGCCAGGGACACATATTTCAGGTAGAGAACCATTAAAAAGTCCATTTTGCATGATATGTCACCTTTAAGGATGGCCGGAGAAGTCATTCCTTTATATCCTGTTAATTATTTTCCTACCTAGTATATTCAGTTAGATGAAAACAAACAGCACATGGTCACACATGTAACGCTGTAAGAGGTCAAGTTATGTTGCCAGATGCGCGAGTAACAAATGCTACTCCAATAATGGGGTCAATGGCGAGTATTCGAGTATTCGTACCCATCCCTATTACATAAAGACCAAGACTCAAGTTCTGAATATCTTGAGGCACTTTCTCATCAAATTATAACAGCTAACATCGCCACACACCTGCACATTCAAGCGTATTTCTACTGTGCTATGAGTAATAATTTCATTAAACTCAGTTAAATCAAAGAAATGATGTTGAGTATCGCTGCTCACAAGTGGAGCTAGCATTTAGCAACCCTGTTTAGCTCAATAAGAGCATTCAACAAATCTTTATAAAAAACAAAAAACAAAAACAAACTGAACTCTTTAAGAAATGTACATATGTTACAGACAAACTGTCAACTGCTATTAATTGATTACATGTATAGGTAATCAAAACAGGCAATAATAATAATAATTTATTTTGAATGTGTTGGACTGCTAGTGTTTGAAAATTAGCGCTAACTGTTAAGAGAACTACAGCAAGGCCGATAGATATGTCATTAGTACTTCAAGGTTTTTGGTCATTATGTCCAGAGATAAAACAAATTAAATCAATCAAACAACCTTTATTTATTTTATAGAGCACCTTTCATTTAAATCTAACATAAAGCAGAAATGGATATATAAGTAGAGCCTAAATAGAGACTAATGCACACCAATTGCATTAAAATATTATTGAAAAAACAACAAAGGGAAGTAGTTAAAAAATATCTGAATGAAAAAAAACATGACCAGTTAAGACAAACAGAAAAGGTAAAGATAAAAAGCTAACATAAACAAAAGCACTGAAATACAAAAAAATAGGAATAAGATGATTAAAATTGAAGAGTACAAAATAAATAAAAAATAAATATGAAATGACATTAAAATGATAAAAGGAACACAAATCTAAAGAGAACATTTCTGTAATATTTTTTTTAGCTTAACTGGGTGTTGTAAACAGATCCAGCAGACCGTAGCGCTGTGTGTGGCTAACCAATAGCATGTCCACCTTGCTGTGAGATTTAAAGTATGACAGAAAACATTAATTAGCTGGAATCAATGTGGTCCTATTAATTATTGAGCCAGAAGGAAATTCACAAACAAGCCGTTAACGATGTGTAGAGCGTTACCGAACGCTCCAATTTCCTTTTACCGTGTTGATATTAATGCTCTGAGATTTAATTAGGAGAGGGGACTCTGAAACGAAGGACAGGAATGAGAGAGCTAACGTAAATTAGCTTTACAGATTCAGTACAGCTGTACAGGTTACATATTCTTAAGATTGCTGTATAAGGATATTTTTCTAACATGTTAGGGAATCATTTGATGGTTATGTTGTTTTCTACTTTCCTTTTTCAGATATAAGAACGTCACAGACCTGTACGTGGCCCTTCCTTGTCCAGTGTCATAACACCTCTGATGGTCTGTGGTGATAACCCGAGGCAGGCTTAGTCAATGAGGACCAATATCTCTGCAGCTATTATTGGCCCTGTTATTGCCGCTGAGGGTTTCACAATCAAAAATAACATAAAATGAAATAAAGTTGAAGAGAGTTGAAGCATTAGCTGCGGTGAAGCGCGGGGGCTCTGGGAGCCTTTGACATGCATTAAACATTTAACCGTGGTATCAGCTGGGACTCTTTGGTATCCGGCGTCTCAGCGAGCGAAGGCAACATCACAGAGCTTTGAAATAAACCCTGATAACCTCTGATCCTGTGCAAGAACCAGACCGAGGATTTGCCTCAGAAACGATACTGCTTTAAGTTTTTCTCGCAGTAACTCAGTGCAGAAAATCTCTCTGTGCCTGTCTTTGAATACACTTCTCCTCACTCCCCCAGTGGCTTCAGTAACTGTGTCAGGGACTTTTAATTTACTTCCTCCACGGCTCTGTGCTGCTTTTGTTGAGTGTGTTGTAAAAATGTGCTCGGCTGTCAAATTCAATCTGAACTACTTCCTGTCTTATTTCAAATTTCAAGATACGACAATTTCGTGTGATTGACTTCTTCATCACCTCGTCTGATTGTATTCAGGAATTATTGTTGTTTTACAGCTAAATACGACAGCTCCTTCACTAATAAGCTAAGTAATGTTTTCGGCTGGGTTCTGTCTTAACTGCATAAATTCTCCACTACATTTTCTGACTTGGAAGAAGTTGTCTTTGCAGTGATCCAGTTAAATATGTACTTGTATGTAATGCACATATTTCTGCCAACTAAAGCTTACCTCTTTAACGCAAAGTCAGCAAATCTGTGAGATTAAATACATAATTCACATTTTGATCTTAAACCAGAGAAATCCCTGAAGAATGTAGGACCTTGTTCCTAATCTGTCGTACTCTACAGAGCACTGTTCATGACCAAATAAGGACTTACCAAGCGGCAACCTCCGGTCTAAAAATATGAGTCAATGCGGAAGTGTTAAAAGCTGCAGTTCATAGAGGATCCGCTTGAGGCTGGCTCCTGAAGTACAGGAAGTCACATACACATGAATGGGGAAAAGACGATCTTTGCAGCATTAATAAACATGTTTACAGCCTGGTACAAAAGACGAGTGTAGTCTGAATAGCTAATTTCTCGACGTCCTCTCACTGTGAGGGGGGTGAATTTTTTTCTAATTCGGCAATTTCAAAGATATTGAGATTACCAGTCTTCCAATGAGAGGCACAGCTGACTGTGGGAACACTGCAGCTGTTGGCTAGGAGGCTCAAAGCCCGCCTCTTTACGTCACACTGGCTCGACAGAAGCAATATGGCTGCCGCAGCCGATTGGTCTCAAAACAGCTCTTCAGAAACAGATGGGTGACGTCACGGATACTACGTCCATATTTTTTACAGTCTATGGGACTTACCTATCATGACATATTTATTTATTTTGTGCATATCGATGCAGACATTATTTTTCTGTCATTTGTTTATATTTATTCTTTAATTTGCAGACTATTTGCTATTTTTCAGAATCAGAAGGAACTTTATTCACAATGTTTCTCAAGAATACAAAGAATTTGACCTGCGTACTCCCTGTACAAACATAAATAGACAGACACTAAAAATCAAGTACTAATAAAATATATATATAAAAGTACAAAAGGCACGAGTGCAATAAAGAAACAATACACAAACATAACGTGCAATAGTGCAAAGATGAAGATTTTTAATTCTAAAGGTGTCACGTGTGCCTTGAGTAGACTTTTAACACTCTGGATGCAAGTTTCAGAGAGTAAACATCAGGGTCACTTCAGGTCAAGTCCATCACGACTAACAAACAACCTCTGGGAGACGCTCTGATTGATTATTCATAAACTGTCAGTCACATTATTCGTCTCCTGCGTTGATGTGTTGGAGTATAACTCAGCCCTGTGAGGTCACTCTCCATCCTCTGATATTCTCATGTGATATTTTGTCGGTGAAGTATCTCTGTTGAATTACAGCCGACAAATTGATCATGTGATACAGTAGCTGTGTTTGTATTCATCCGTCCATACAGTCTCTATTATTAAATAATCATTTGTTCATTGATTTGAGTGCTGATATCGAGTGAGTGAAAATTAATGCACCAGTCGATACGTCTGCATCTATCCAGGTTATTCACTCTCTCCATTGATTTATAATAAATCAGCCTGTGACTCTCTAAGGCTTTAAATTATGTTTCCAATGTGTGGCTGGTGCTTTGACAAACTATGACACCTGTGTGTGTAATCTTTGTAGTTATTTCTTTATATGTAACTTCCTTTTCACAGTTGTCTCTGTTTGATGTTTCCTCTCCTCCAGACCTGATCCACTGCACCAATGAGCTGAACGTCAGCATCCCCCACCTGGCAGACACGCTGCTGGAGCGCACAGCGAGTAACAGCTGGATAGTGGTTTTCAAAGCGCTCATCACCACACACCACCTCATGATGTACGGCAACGAGGTGAGTGAACACCAACGTACGGAGGGCAGAGAGGGTCATAGTTCAAACCCTTATGATGACGGGGAAGTAGTTAGTCGTCTTGGTGTAATAAGTTAGTCTGAAAACAGGTCTTGCAGGGAGGGGTGCTGGTGGCCATATACAGAGGCTATAGTCCACGTTGCAGAGGTTGCTGGTTCGACTTCTGGCCTTGACCATTCGCTGCATGTCTTCCCCCGCTCTCTACTCCCCATGTTTCCTGTCTCTCTTCAGTTGTCTTATCAACAGATAACAATAGATTGCCTTTATTGGATAGGACAGCTGAAGAGAGACAGGAAATGTGGGGAGTAGAGAGCGTGGGAAGACATGCAGGAAATTGTTGAGGCCGGGGAGTTGAACCTTCGACCGCTGTGAAGAGGACCATAGCCTCTGTATATAGACATCGGCGAGATCTGTGTCCGATCCGCTGCAGTCCGGCTCCGAGCTGTCCGGAGCAGGACAGCCGGACAGCTGGAGTCACGTGACCGAGGTCTCCCCCCGGTAATCACTGAATCAAGGATTCTCCTCCTCCTCTCCTCATCCATGTTGTCTTTCTGGTCCTCTGAAAACCTCTGACCTGTTGACTCCTGTTGAGAGTTTTATTTTGAAAATTAACCGGATGTTTTCATTTTGTTTTGGTGAAACCTGACTTCCTGTCCCGCTCCATCTGCTCTTTTGAGATTGATGCGTTGTGCTCCGGCATTCGGCAAAAATAGAAGTCTTGTGTGTCTGATCCGGAGGGCTCTGACCTGCTGGATCAGAGCCGGAGCCAGAACGCAACGGAGCGGATCCAGTGGAAGTTAACACATTGACTAGAATGGAAACCTATCAGATCTGGTGCTGTGACGGATCGGAGACCGGTGGAATTTGGCCGTAGACTGCTAGGCACAGAAACAACTCTGCTTGAAGCACCAACGAAGTAGAACAGCATTGATGCTTTAACATGATGGCTGCTCTCGTACCTTTACTCTGACCGCCATGAGGCAGTTCAGCTCGCTCTGATTAAAACTTCTAATGACTGTTTACGGCTGGAAATTTGTTTGTTGCAGATTATCAGCTTTAGGAGCAAAAACCTGGATAAGTAGTGAAGGGATTTATAAGTTTTAGGTTCATTTGTTGACAGAAAATATGTCCACAACTATTTAGATAATCTATCAGTCTTTAATTTTTATACTAAGCCAAAAAAAACACACTTTTAAATTATTTCAGCACATTTGAGGGTTTGCTGCTTTTCTTTGTGCTCATTGAAGATCTGGGTTTTGGTCCTGGGAACTTGTACTGCACATTTTCTCAGTTATTTAATACAATTAATGATCTATTTATTGGAAAAGCAATGCACACATAGCATAATAATTCTTCATTGCAGCCCCACACTTTAATTATCAGTGATGTATTGATTAACTATTAAACACAAGAAGAGTTCCTCCAGGCGGAGCTGAATGAAAACATGATACAAGAACAGTTTCTACACTTTCTAAATCTCCCTGGACGATCATCAGAGAGAGAGAGACGCTGGTGTGAAACTTTACCAATCCGCTCGCTGAGTTGTCGATCATTTGACATTTTGCTCGCCAGGTTGTAGAGATTTCTCTCCGGCTCTTGAAGCGACTTCTTTCTTCGAGGCCGTATCTTCCTAGTGTCCAACAAGGACTGATGAAGTGTCCCGCTGACATTTCGATGTGCCTCTGGTGTGACAAATCAGCTCGCTACACGGCTCACGCTACAGGAGCAACAACTAGAACATCAAACATGTTAAATGATGAGCGTCTCGGAGTCAGGGGAGCGGCTATGACAGTGATTACTGCCGGCACGCTGACCCTCTTTAAGTATTCAAACAACACTGCTTTTGGCAACATGAGGAGGGACGTGATTCGTCATGGACGCCTGGAAGATTGAAAATGGTTGTGCTGCCCAGTGTGTTTGTCCATAATTGTGCAAGATGAGCCAAAACTTTGTATAATCGGAGTCAGCACACAGATTTAAGATTGGCTGAAATTGGGTTGGTTTTCTTTTCTCCAAACTGGCAACAAAATGCACAAACATAACGGATGCTTCATTCAGATGTCAGTATTCTGAGGGTTGTTGATCAGCTAACTTCCCTGATGTTACTTCTGCAAAACTAGCTAGTTTAGAGGAAGTTCATTTAGGATAACAAACTGAGCGTCTGAAGCCAAGGCAAGTGTATTTATAAAGCAGCATTCATACAAAGAGCAATTCAAAGTGCTTTACAGAGTTAAAAACAAAAACCAGAACAGTAACAATCAACAAAAACATACAGCAAACACTTGAACCTTTGCATTTTATATGCAGCCAGTTATGTTTGATCTACTCTCTCTCTCTGTGCTTATGTAACTTAACGTACATAGTAAACAGTGTTGGGTCTTATTATTTATTTAAATTAGGAGGGATTATTCTAAATAATCAGCCCCCTTCACTGCTTTGAAGTCTGTAACTTGCAGAGTCTTACTGTCCCCCCGGACACAGAATCACAACTGATCTTGTCCCTCTGAGCTGCCGTAGACGTCCTCCTGATACAGACGTGCTGGACTCCAGCGGCAACAGCTTCTACTACTCATCTCATCACTATCACCTCTCTCTCTTACTCCCCTCTATCCCTCTCTCCAACACGGTCTTAGCAGATGTGTGTCTAACATGAGTCTGGTCCTGCCTGAGGTTTCTGCCTGTTAAAAGGAAGTTTTTCCTCGCCGCTGTAACTAGCTAAATACTGCAATGTGCAATGCTCATGATGGATTAAGGTGGGGTAAGACTGAGTCTTACCCTGTCTTGAAGTTGGGTCTCTGTTCATAATTTGACATGGAGTGGTCTAGACCTCCTATGTTTGTAAAAGCTACTTGAGATAACGTTTGTTGTGATTTGGCGCTATACAAATAAAGATTGATTGATTGATTAAACGAAATGAACCTTTAATCATTCAATTAATCTCAGAACTTCTTCCCAAGGATTCAGACTCACACATTGAGTCTTTCCTGTGTAGAGTCGCAGCTCAAAGCTGGCTCAGACCTCTTGACACCCCCACAGGATGCCCGTATGCCCAACATCTAATTGTAGCTCCAATATCAGGTTCATTCCATAACGCCATACCTTTTAGAAAATATCCAATTCAAAATATGACATTAAACAAACATAAGCATTGAACATAAAATATTTTAAAATCTAAGATCAGGAAAGTAAAATTAGTTATAAAATTTCTTTAAAACTCAGTTTGTTAAAAGAAATTAAAAGTTTGTAGTTACAGAAATAAAAACTACGGTTGAAAAATGAGTTTGCATCCATGAAAGGTTTTATAATCTACAAATAAAGTCCTCTAACCAAGGAAGCAGCATTTCAATTTTCACATCGAAAGCCAAACAACAGACTATTACAGGTAGAAATAACCAATAATGAATTAGAAACATTTTGCAGGAAGATGTGTTTTTCCAATCTTCTTTCCTCGTGAAGTAATCTTCTTTCTGCTGCTCGTACTGAGTGAATAAAACATTAAAATCAAGTCCATCACAGACGGAGTGCACTCAGAGAACCTCATACATATCGTGTTGACGTCCCCAAAGGTTGCTGCTGCTAAAAGTTTTGCAGAACATAAATAAGAAAGCAAAAACTGACTGTGTTGTTGTGTTTGTGTGAGCATGATTCGACTGTCAGAGAATCAGATATGTGACTAACTCTGTCCTCTGTCCTTTTTTCCCTGCAGAGATTGATGCAGTACCTTGCCTCCAGAAACACGCTCTTCAACCTCAACAACTTTCTAGATAAGGCTGCACTACAAGGTGATTTAATGCTGTTTGGCTGTTTGTAAACTCAGCAGAGCTGTACGTCTAACAAAATGACTTTATGTCCGACTCTGCCCGGCGCTGTAATGCTATCAATAAGCCTATTTCATTCAGAGCTTATTGAAAAGAAAGCTGCAGTCCAGAATTAAAACCCCAGGGACAAATGTATCTTTTGTCAGACACAAAAAGCTGCTAAACGTTCCTGAAAATGAAAAATATTCACTGTGACTTTGTGGTTTTACATATTGAGAAGGTAGGAACGAGGAAAGGAAAGCTCAAGGTGAGACGGCAGAAATGTTGAGTCAGACACGTAGGAGAAAAGCAGATTGCTTAAAGCGAGGTTAGTCCATTTCATAAGGAAAGGATTACGCCGTCTTAACCTGATTGGTGAATGGACCGCTGTGATCAGTCTCTAACTGCAGCGTCCCCTCTCTGTCCCCCCAGGTTACAACATGTCAACTTTCATCAGACGCTACAGCCGCTACCTGAATGAAAAAGCCATGTCCTACAGACTAGCAGCGGTGGACTTCACCAAGATGAAGAGAGGGTAACAAACTTCACACACACTTCTTAAAATGTATATCACACACACATGAAGGAGGGAACAACCAAACCTTCACCTTCACCTAAAAGAGGGCTTGTTTTGCCTTTCTTTTTGCCTTATGTTATAACCTGAACTTTGAAGTTTTCTAGTGAGTGAACACAGTGCTGCTGAGCTTATGGCCCACTCATGAAAACCCCGGCAATTTCAGTATTTTTTGGAAGGTGTTAATTCTCAAAGTGGCATCCATCACCCAGCAGGGGTCGATCTGCCAGACGGAGTAAAGTGGGATTCGATGCACTGACCGTTTACTGCGTCTGCTAGGTTGTGATTTAACAGAGACAAAGGCTGAAACAAAGCAAACAAAGACAACAGATACAAAAACAACAAAAGAAGAAGTCCTTCACATGAAGACGAATCGTCCAACATGCCATAGTTTTCCTAGATCTGAGAGACGGGGACTTCTAAGCAGCCTTAGTAACCTATGAAATAACAGAGCCCTCTATAGAACAGTCATGCTTTGCTTTTTGTATTCAGTTTAGCATGTAGCAAATACCGCTATGAGTGATTAGTCACTTCCAGGCGGCATCATCCGGCCACAAGAATTGAAGCAGATGTGGCAGTGCTAAAAACTGCAGTTCCTTGAGTATCCAGTAGAGGCTGGCTTCAGAAGTACCGGAAACCCCATACACACTAGGGTTGTAAATTTCAAGTATTTTCTGTGATTGATTTTTGGAAATGTTAACGATCAATTAGCGATTAATCATTAAAAAAACGTGAACGTTTTCCATCAAAAACAATGCCAAATGCGTTTTTTTCCCCTAAATCAAATCTTCCTTCATGACTCAATGTTTGTAACTGACAGTATTGAATATCTATGGATCATATTGAGGTGTTCAAAATGTTAAACATGCTGAATATCAGCATGTGGAGCAGGCTCATAATCTCTGCGGACATACAGTCATAAAAGTGAAGGCTCAGACTTCAACAAGAGAACTGAACAGAAACAGATTTCAGACTCACAGTGTCCCATATTCTGTCTACTCGTTCTTATTGAGAAAAATAAGCATGTGAACGCGGTAAGGTGTCAGCCTGGAACGCAACCGGGTCAGAATCAGTCCGGCGGCGGAGAAAAAAAGCGCTCGTGGAGACCTGTCACTCAGCTGCAGCCCCCAGCGAAGCGTCTCCACTGTGAGCAACACCTTCAGTCAGCTAATGCGCATCAAAACTGCTTTAGACTTAAAACACCTCCCTGATAGCTGAACCAAATATGAGACCACATGATGTTTGCTCCACGTGATAGAAAATTGAAACAAAAAAAAGTGTTCGAGTAAGTTCTTAACTATCAATTAAAGGATACTCGATTAATTGTTAACATCCCTAATACACACCCATTCAAAATAGCTGCAAAAATAAACATGTTTACAGCCTGGTACAAAAAATGAGTTTACTCTGAATAGCTCATTTCTCTTTCAGCACACACTGTAAGGGGGTGAATTTTTTCATGACGCAGCAGTTTTTAAGATATTAAGATTATTAGTTCTGCATAATGAGAGGCACAGCTGACTTGATTGACAGGCAGGAACACTGTAGCTGTTAGTTAGGAGGCTCAAAGCCCGCCTCTTTACCTCACACTAGCTTGACAGAAGTTAGGTTGAGTTCAGCATTTCCAATATGGGGCGCTGGTGGCCTAGCTTTCTAAGCGCCCCGCGTTTAGAGGCTATAGTCCTCGTCGCAGAGATCGCCAGTTCGATTCCTGGCTGGTTGACCATTCACTGCATGTTTTCCCCCACTCTCTACTCCCCACATTTCCTGTCTCTCTTCAGCTGTCCTGTCCATTAAAGGCCAAAATGCCCAAAAATATAACTTTAAAAAGGATTTCCAATATGGCACCTGCAGACCATCGGCTTCAAAACAGATGGTGATGTCACAGATACTACGTCCATTTATTATACTGTCTATAATCACAGCACAGTAAATTATACTGCACTACTTTTTTAGCGTATACCCACTTAGACACTATATCCTGGTTGTTTCTTACCCCTCTTTGCACACACCTGGTCTATAAGTCTGATGAGTCCTGTATGTGTGTATCTGTGTGTGTTGCATGCTTTTCTGCGTGCATTACCAGGGCTGAGGGTGTGATGCGCACCATGAACACAGAGAAGCTGATTAAGACTCTGCCCACCATCCAGAACCAGCTTGACGCACTGCTGGATTTCCAGGTAAACACTTCAAGACACAAGATGTCCTGTTGTTGCAATATCTCAACCCGAAATCCAATTTGATCCTTCCTCTGTTCTCTCCTAAAGCCGAACTCCAACGAGCTGACCAACGGAGTGATCAACACAGCTTTCATGTTGCTGTTCAAAGACTCCATACGGCTGTTTGCTGCCTACAACGAAGGAGTGATCAACATGCTGGGTAAACCATACACACAACACATCTCTCAATCAATCCTTCTCTTTTGAGTCCTTTTAGTGTTCATGCACCAATCCATCTTTTTAGACTCCACTCAATCCTGCTTTAAGAGGAAATCAATGTCCTCCTTCAACTGTCTCTCAAAGTCCAATTAAAGACTGTAAAGATCACCTTTTCTTCCATCAACGGTTAAACCACGGAGGAATCAGGAGCTAACGGACTGTCTGAGTCTTTAGCGAGAGATAATTAAAGGATTCATTACCTGATTGACCTGATCTGAGGCGGTTCAGTCATGGTCATAAAATAACCAGACCTCTAAGCAGAATTAATTTCAGCCTGAATGGACACCAGGTGCTCGGGCTCATCTCCACAAATCATTACAGGATTGATTGCCAAGGCAGCTTTTTGGACTGTGGACTCTCTATAGGATTATAATTTTGCACCTCAGGGGCGAAAATTAAGTAAAGGATAATGTATGGTTAGCAGATAGTTATGGGAAATAGATTCCTGACAGGGTGAGACAAGACCCAAACGAGATCCTCGTCAGTCAGGTGATGGATTCTTATCTGCCTGGTGCGGTGGATTTAAAATGAAACTGTCCTCATTCAGCTCTCATTCTTCTCTGAGCTTTAAAAATAAACAAATGTCACATCTTTGAACCCTGCTGCTATCATCACCACCGCTCAGGGTTTAAGTTTCTTTGTGGAGATCGCTAACCTAAAGTTTCTCTCACCTGCTCCGTTCGGTGCTAATATTGCTGGCCCGGATCCAAGATGAAAATGTCCATAGCCTGCTGAGTTAGCATGCTAATTGAAACTAGCGCTTTAGCCACATTGCCTACCAATATGATGCTAGCAGAAGCTAACGGTTTTACCTCCCCTTACGGTCTATGGGGTCAACAAGCAGAAGCTAAATGTGTCTGAACTCTTGCCTCTGGCGCTGCTCATGTTAGTGAAAGGTAATAACCATTGTCAAGGGGTTTTGACTAGGGATGTAAATTTCAAGTATTTTCCATGATCGATCTTTGGAAATCAATTATCAATTAATCATTTTTAAAAAAAACTTCAACGTTTTCCATCAAAAACAAAGCCAAATGTATTTTATCCCCTGAATCAAATGTTCCTTCACGACAGTGTATATTACTGACGGTATTAAATATCAACGGATCGTATTGAGGTGTTCAAAATGTTAAACATGCTGAATATCAACATGTGGAGCAGGCTCAGAATCTCTGCAGACATACAGCCATAAAAGTGAGGACTCAGACTTCAACAAGGGAACTGAACAGAAACAGATTTCAGACTCACAGTGTCCAGTTTTCTGTCTACTTTTTTATTATTGAGAAAAATAAGCATGTGAACGTGGTCAGGTGTCAGCCGGGAGTGCAACCGGGTCAGAATCAGTCCGGCGGCTGAGGAAAAAAGCGCTCGTGGAGACCTGTCACTCAGCTGCAGCCCCAAACTCAGTGCAACACCTTTAGTCAGCTGATCACACCGAAACATGCTTTAAACTTAAAACACCTTCCTGATAGTTGAACCAAATATGAGACCACATGATGTTTGTTCCACGTGATAGAAAATCGAAACAAAAAAGTAAGTTTGAGTAAGTTCTTAACTATCAATTAAAGGATACTCGATTAATTGTTGACAGCCCTAGTTTTGACCAATCAGAATCAAGCACCCACACAGCCAGAAGATCAGTAAGAAAGCCGGGTAATAATCCTGATTAATTGTCTTTTTATCTTTCTTTCATCTGCGACTGATTCTGATTGTTGTTTGATTTGCAGAGAAATACTTTGACATGAAGAAGAACCAGTGCAAAGAGGCTCTGGAGATCTACAAGACCTTCCTCAACAGGATGACCAAACTGTCAGAGTTTCTCAAAGTTGCAGAGGTAACGTCCGTTTGTCCATCCCAGAGTTAAACACCACCGGAGAATATCTGTCTGGAGCGAATCTCGATGGCCTCCTCTCCTGTTTAAACCTCCACCTTCTTTGAGAATCCCCTTTCTGTTTCTCAGAAGAATTTAACTGACCTCCCTCTTTCACCTGTTGAGATTTGCTCCAGACACCTGTCACCCTCAGGATCTGATTTACGGTTGATCTTTTTGTTGCTGAAAACTGACCGTAGATCAGCATCCAGGGGCTTCTTCTCCTTAATCTTCCAAGTCTTTGTTTTTCGCCTCTAGATTTCTCCTGTTTCTGTCCTTCTCTTGCCCTGACCTGGGGAGGGGGTTACTCCAAGACAGTGATTAATGGCTGAGTCTTAGCCTATCAGAGAGCCACTCATGTAGAGCTTCCAGTTGAGGGACCCCTCGCGTGCTGCCTGTTCACATGCCTGCACTGCATGCCCAAGCAAGCTCTTTTTTTCTATCTCTGTCTCTTTCTTTTTATTGTTTCATTTCCTCCCTTTTCTTAAAAAAATGGCTGTTGTTCAAGTAACAGTTGCAGTCCTTGCTAGGCTTCAAAGTGAATACAAACAGTTTTTATCCTCTGTGGACTCTGTAGCTTTCTCCCTCGCGCCATCTTCAAAGGCTTTCTCTCTGCTTGGTTTAGTTCCCATTTGGAAGAAGGTTTGGGGTGCAGCCGCTCGATCCAAAGAAAAAAAAACATCGACAGACTAACGTTGACTTTAAGGACCCATTCATTTTACCTGTCTAACAAAATGTGTGTTTGTCTGTTTGTGTGTCATCTGTGTCCCTCCCCTGTCTTTCTGTTCAAAGTCAACATTAGTTGAGTGTCTTCCTTTTGGATGTTTCTTACCTCGCAGTCATGTGACCTGCTGTCTGCCCTCTCCGCCCTGCCTGTTTGATCAGTCAGTGTGCTCAGCATTCATTTCAAACCAGTCTCCAGATCTCAGTGTGTGTGTGTGTGTGTGTAATTTTAAGTGTGTGTGTGTGCATAAACTGTGTAAATATATAGGTGTTTGTATGCATGTGCCCTCCTCCCCTCCTCCTCTGTTGTCTTTTATTTGTTTACCTTCCAGCCACTGCATGAAGTAATGAATGCTTGGGTTTGATTCTTCTTTCTCCCTCCTCCTCCTCCTCCTCTTCCTCCTCCTCTTCCTTCTTCACATGCCTCTTCCCTGTTTTTTTACTCTGTTGGTTTTACTCCTGGTTTTGTTATTACATTTGGTTTATTTTTATTTTGCCTCCCTCCTCCCTCTCCCTTACCCCCCTCCCTCCTTTTTTGTGACACAGCGAGTTGGGATAGATCAGGGCGACAGCCCCGATCTCACACAGGTCAGTCCACATCTCATCTCAATCAGTCAATCAACCAGTCAGTCAACCACTTTATGAACCCGTCAAGTCAATCCCATAATGCTTCATTCTAAACGCTCCCGTTCCCTACTCACCCTACAGACCTGCCCACACTGCAGCTGCCCCGTCCTCCTCCTCTCTTCTTCACACACCTTAACTCCTTCGCTTTTCTCCTTTTCTCTCTGAGCAGTCTAGAAGAGAAAGTAAAAAATAAAGGAAGATGTGCACTCCATTTTTTTTTTCAAAATTTTAAACATTAGTGCAGGATTTTCACTTTTTTTTCCTCCTCTAAATTGTTAGAAACTAAATTTTAAACTCAGGTTAGTTTTTTTAAATGAGCGTAATAATAATTTGTCGACCCTTTTTTTGAATATTTTAATTGTAGCTGTCATTACCAGGGGCTTTGCAGTCTATCAGCAGTTTTCTGGCACCATCACAGTAAACTTAAAGGATTGTTTCGTCAAATAAAAGCTCATCATATGAATAAGTCCAGGACAGCTGTGTGAAATAGGTTTTTGCCCACATTAGCCGTGTTCAAATCAATTCCCTGAACAGATTATGTCCCTTTGCATTAGCTGTGGGGAGAGCAGCGAATGGTTTTATTAAGTAGGTTTCTGCAAATATGACTTGGATAGGAGTACATAATGCCATCATAAGTACTGCACATCACGCTAAAGACCTTAAATACAACTCATCCTTTTCTGTGGACTCATAATTGGATGTTTCCAAAGTGACAAATCAGGTAACAAGCTGAACAGAGCTGACCTTTTTTCAACTGAACCTCCCATCTGTAGTGCTTATGAAGACCTTATATGCCCTTATTCAACAACATAGTGACCCATGCCTTTACTGAGCTCTAGATATGTGTCTGTTTTACTTTTAAACTTTTAGCATATTCTAGATTTCTCTGAAGAAGGATATCCAGAATTCGCATTTTACTCTCTTTCCCCCTTAAAATAAGTATATGAGAAATCTTTTCTTTGCTTGTTGTGTTTGCATTGTGTGTTTTGGTGCAGAAATGTAAGGCTCTAGATGAAAACCGAGGTATCACATGTGATCCAAATGAACCCATCCATCCTTTTTGTTTTTCAATAAAGAGTGCCGGCTAGCTGCTCAATGTGTATACCCGGTGTTTCACCTGATAGTTACATTTCAGTGAGTTAACTTCCTTGGCTTCATGTGGGACACAACTCTGATACTCGTTTATTCAGCTTCTGCCTGAATCCTAACTAAGATAAATGAATTAAACATTAATTTGCCTTCAAACCAAACAAGGAATCCACAAGTTAACTCTTAATTTTTAGACAGTGATTTCCTTTAAGTGTATGCGTGTGTAAGTGTGTGTTTATAAGAGCGTTTGTGCACTGCTGGCCCATGCATGGGTTTGTTAGATGGATCAGAGATGTGTTTGTTGTGTTTCTACTCTGGAGCCCTGCAGCGACAATTCTCTGCTACGTCCTGACCTGTTAGTCCTTCTGTGGACTTCGCTTGCATGTTACAAGGCTGATGATGTGTGCATGCTGGTCAACCAAACCTGATGAAACCAAATGCAAAATGAAAAAAAAAAATGAACCAAGAGCTGTTGTAGAGTAGACGATGAATCTGAGGATGATGTCTTAATTCTGCTGCTGCTTTGTGGTTGTATGGATGAATGAGTTAAAAGAGGAGGTGAAGTGATGGAAGGGAGAGAAAGCAGTGTGTCCCTTTTTGTTCTCTCGGGCTGTGGTTCTAATGTTACCCCATCAATCCCCCTCACCCCCATTGACCCCCCCTCCCTCAGGCTCCCAGCTCTCTCCTGGAGGCTCTGGAGCAGCATTTAGCCTCTCTGGAGGGCAGGAAGCTCAAGGACCTCTCAGCTGCCAGCAGGTACAATAACAGCAAAGAGAAGCTGATGCAACTGTTATTCCTATCACAACTCATACTACCATTAGTACAAACATTAGTACTACGGCCACTAATGTCCCTTCTACGTCAGCTGCAGCTACTACTGCTGATTATCTGCTTCCTGTGCTACAGCTGCTACTCCAGCTTCTACATTAATGTGGCTAAAGTTGTTTTTTTTTGTAACATAGCAAAAAATCATTACATCTACTGCTACTACAGATAATATTACAGTTCCAATAGAGTTGGGAAGCTTTGAAAATGTTGATAAAAACAGAATTTGATGGTTTGCAAATCATTTAAAGCCGATACGTAAATGAAATGTTGAAACTGAAATGTATTAGTCTTTTCATTTTTGATTTGATGCCAGCAGAAGATGGGACAGGGATAACAAAATACTGAAAATGTTTTGTAAGGCTTAAAAAACACCTGAAGGAACGTCTCCAAACTAATTACCTTAATTTGCAACAAGTTAGCAACATGACTGGGCATAAAAAGGGCGTTCCACAGAGTCTTTCAGAAGTGAAGGTTGGAAGAGGTTCACCACTCTGTGAGAGACTGGGTGTGAAAGAAGTTCAGATGAATGTTTCTTAAAATCATAAAGAATTTGAGGATTTCATCTTCTACGTTGAAATATCATTAAAATACTCAGAGAGTCTAGAGAAATCTCTCTACACAGGGACAATGATCAGAATCAAAAATACTTTATTTATTTTAGGGAAATTCGGTCATCACAGAGCTCTCATAAACAGAATGTAAGAAAGTCAGAATATTAATAGAAGAAGGAATAAAATAGAGAAAGATATGAATATGAATGAATTAAAGATCAAATAAAATAGAATGAAATAAAATAATAATAATAGTATATACAGAAGCACAGAATAGTTTGAATTAGCCATGCACAAATACTGATGCCGAATGGCCCTGAGGCAGCATTGCATTAAAAACAGACATGACTCTGTAGTGGAAATCACCGCATGGGCTCAAAATCACAGCCAAGAGCAATTCTCGGTGATCTCATTTTCTCGCAGCATCCACAAATGAATGTTAAAACTGAACCATGCAAAGAGGAAACTATATACAGTATACAACCATGATCCAGAAACACTGGTGACGTCTCTGGGCCCAAGCTCATTTAAGATGGAGTGAGACAAAGTGGAAAACGTTCCTGTGGTTTGACGAATAAACATTCAACGTTCTTTTTGGAAATCATGGATGCTGCAAAAATTTAAGAATATAAAATTATGAGAAAACTGTCATAAAAGGTGATTAAAATGAACCCTGAGGGGATCCTATATCATGATACTACAAATTCTGTTCAAACTACAGATATTGTCACGGCAACACAACCCTGGCACGAGCTCGGTCTAGGGCATCCAAGCGTTGGCTGCCCGTGCCATACTAAAGAAGGAATCAGGTGGCTGTCGAGCAAAAGGCACAAGGAAAAGGCGAACCTTACCTGTGCCGACTTCTTTCCAGGACACCATTCACGGCTCCGGGACCAGCTCACGCTGCTTCCTTCTCGTTACCCCTCAGGGTTTCCGATGACAGTTCATATTTAAGTTAACATATATAACACACGACAAAACTCAACGGAAAAAGGGGAAAACTTCGCAAGAATGTCTTTCCACGGCTTCTGACAACGGCGTCTCTTTCTTCTCGCCTCTCTAGCAGGTGTCTGCCTGAGCTAATCAAGACCACAGCGTCACCGTCTCATTGATAAATTGGTCACGTGACCAGGAAGGTCCGCCCACCTGTAGCTCGACAGCCACACCCCCATACTCTGGACAGTGTTGCCGCAACAATATCAACATTTGGATGCTAGCAAAAACTTAAATAATTTATTGTCTCGTAATCATGAATAGCTTAACATGCACAACAATCCACCCAATAGTTGGTGAGACGTTTCAGTTTGAACCAAAGTAAATCTAACATAGTGACAATGTTTTCCTGTGGTGGCTAAAATCAGCTAAACCTAGCTATTAGCTAAAATCTAACAACAAGGAACCTGCTAGCTTAAATGCTACTACTATTGTTATGTTGATGATACTGCGACTATTTTTGTAACTTAAGCTACTTCTACTTCTTTAAACTTTTAGCCATGCTAGGGAGGATTCTTATGAATCAGAGAGTCATTATTCTGTCCATCATTCTGATATGTTTCAACAACTACAGGAAGGATCACTGTGAAATTTGGTAACAGCTTATATCCCTGCCTGGAATTAAATTTGATTATGTTGCACCTCACACAGCTGTACGATTTGTAGTCGTATCTAAATCTAAATATAGTTAAATGAAAAAGAACTAGGAGGTGCAACTCATTTAAAAGATCAAGGATAAACATACTAAGTATAAAGCAGCTGTGTTGGTGACATATGTTTGTGTGTTTGTTTCTCACCTTTAGATCCAGCACCTTGTCCAGTGCAGTGTCCTCTCTCTCCAGCACGGGGATCTCTCTCAGCCGCATGGACGACAAGACAGATGACAACAGACTGCAGCAACACAAGGCGAGACATGCAAGATGAATTTAAAACCCCAGAGCGTACACACACGCACATATAGGTTTAGCTAGCTTACACTACACGCCAACAACCCTGCAGTGAAAGAAACCGCACTATCACTGCATGTACCTTCTCACCAAATAACCGGTTTTACTTTTATGTGAGGAAAGCAGAGAAATCCCTTCAGCTACTGTGAGCTGTGAACAAAAGCTGTAAGTCAAGTCTTTGTCCTCCGCTTTGTTGTTTAAGTTGAATGGACAAGTGAATTAATCCTGCAATACAGTGAAACACACTGTCTCTGGCTGCTGGCCCGTAGCTTACAGAGCTGCACAGAGAATGGAAATGAAGTCACAATGTGGAGATGCTCTGCAGTGGAGTTCTCTTTCAAGTGAACGAGGGTCCAGGACTCTCAGATGTCTCAGTGTTTATTGTTACTTTGCTAACAGAAGAAATGAGTCAAACAATCATGTTTAACGATTCATGCTTTCATCGCAGGAGGATGGTCATAAGGTGATAGACATTCAAACACCCAATGCGTCACCCAGCACCCAATCAGTGGGTAGTGCCAACAGCAGTGGAGGAGCCCCAGATCTCTTCTCCAACTCACCAATCGTACCTGTCAACAACCAGTGAGTCTAAAACCCTGCACAGAGAAACGTCTCCAGAGATGTTTATAAGATGCTGAAGTATGTTTTTATGTGTGTAGTCTGCAAATAACTAGCCTCCAGTTTGTTGTTTCATTCCATGTCTCTTCAACAAGAAGAGCTCATTGTGCTGCTGTCGTTATAAATTAATTTGGTGTACGGTCTTCTCTGCTTACATAAAAACAGAATGAGTAAGAACATCTCATCCTCTTCATTTCCCCTCCTCCTGCAGTGTGCCAAACCTGACCAGTGAGCTGTTCACCCTGCAGCCCAGCTTCACCCCCATCCAGACCACACACACTGTGCCCAACAATAACAATGCCTGGGGAGGTGAGGCTATACACACATATACACACATACACACACACACACGCACAAACATGTAATTATGCAAACATACAACGAAGCGTGCAAATAAATGCCGACTTGCACACGCACACACACACACACACACAAACACACATTCAAGCTGGATAGGCTGTGACAGTGATTCCTAATGCATCGTGCTCTCGACTCATTTCCCCTCTTTTCTCATTTTTGGTTACCATGGTAACCTTTGGATGTCAGGTGACCTGCTAAAGCCAGCCCCACCTACTCAGATCCACAGCCCTGGAGCCCATTTACACTCTGGGAAAATGCTGCCCAATGATTTGGATTCTTCATTAGCCAACCTGGTTGGCAGTGAGTATCTCTCTCTCTCTCTCTCTTCCGTGTATTCACTCCTTCATTTCTTTGTCTTTCCTGTTGTTCCTTTCGTTTGTGTGGCTCTCTTACAGCAAGGCAAGTTTATTTATAAAGCAGCATTCAGACAAAGAGCAATTCAAAGTGCTTTACAGAGTTAAAGACAAAAACCAGAACAGTAACAATCAACAAAAACATACAGCATGTGGCCAGTTATGTTTGATCTACCCTCTCTCTCTCTCTCTCTCTCTCTCTCTCTCTGTGTGCTTATGTAACTTAACGTACATAGTACACAGTGTTGGGTCTTATTATTTATTTAAACTATGAGGGATTATTCTAAATAATCAGCCCGCTTCACTGCTGTGAAGTCCATAACTTCCAGAGTCTTACTGTCCCGCCGGACACAGAATCACAAATTATGAATCAATCATTCGATTCATCTCAGAACTTCTTCCCAAGGATTAAGACTCACACATTGAATCTTTCCTGTGTCGAGTCCCAGCCCAAAGCTGGCTCAGACCTCTTGACACCCCTACAGGGTGCCCGAATGCCCAACATCTAACTGTAGATCCAATATCAGGTGAATTCCACAACACTATACCTTGTCAGAAAATATCCAATTTGAAATGTGACATTAAACAAACATAAGCATGAAAACATAAAATATTTTAAAATCTAAGATGAAGAAAGTAAAATTAGTTAAAGGTGACATATCATGCAAAATCGACTTTTTAATGGTTCTCTACCTGTAATATGTTTCCCTGGCATGTCTACAAACCCCCCGAGAATGAAAAGAATCCATTCTGCCCCTGTTCTGATTTCTCCACCTTTCTGTAAATGTGTGTGAAACGAGCCGTTTCAGACTTCCGTGTTTTTGTTACGTAACAACAATATCCGGTCTGTAACGGAAGTCAGAGCTCGGAGCTTGTTCAGCCCATAGACTGTATAAAATACAACTCAACCCCTCCTCCGTTTTTCATTCCCTGCACACATGTGTGCTAACAAGGAGCTTAGGAGGGAGGCATGCTAGTTGTAGGCTGTCTTAATAAACACAAAGGTCGGTTTTACTCCCCACGTCTGCAGATTTGAAGATCTAGTGGATGATTTTTATTTATCATGGATAAGTGCTAGCGCTAGTTAGCATAGCCACATAGCTACATGTTGTAGCTGTAGCTGTGTACAAAGACACACGTCAACATACTGATAAATAAAACAACAAGAAACTCTAAACCTGTGACCAATCCTTCAGAAAGGTCCTGCTGCAGGCGCCTCTCCGTCAGGATCAGATTCTGGATCAGATTCAGAGGGTTGAAGTAATGCGGGTCTGTGAGCAGCCGTGTATATTCAGCCAACATGTAAACATTAGATCAACATGCCGGAGAGCCGAGGCCACATCCACTTCCTGAGGGGGCGTGGTCAGAGAGAAAACAGACTGTTCTGAGGAGGGCTGAAGAAGAGTGATTTTCAGGCAGACCAAAATCTGATTTCAAAGTGCTTTTTTGAGCATAAACTTTAAAGACATGTTTTGGGGACCTCTTAGACCAATATATGTTGATGAAAAAAGCATGATATGTCACCTTTAAAAATGTCTTTAAAACTAAGTTTGTTAAAAAAGCAACTTGATTCTCAGCAGCAATGTAGGAGACAATGAGGGCAGCTGAATGTCAATCACTCACATATTTTCTGGTTGTGTTTGAAGTATCGGATAGGAAATAAGTAACTGACGTAAAACAAGTCAAAGAGAAACCTATGTTGCCCCAGACAATCAAGGAATTTGTTTGAGACCCCCTTCCAATTTAGTGACATGCATGGACAAGGTTTGTAACCATTAGGCTATCAGAGCCCAGGAGGGTATAATAAATAACTAGAGAGCAAGATAAGTTTGGGCTTGGTAGTAGGCTATGTCATTGGTTCGCAGACCTATAAAAGGTGCTGGTCAACAGCATTCTGGGAGTCAGCAGATTTGCAGAGCTGTCTTCCAGGCATTCCGCGGTGCTTGTCTGATACTGGTATTGTTTTCTTGTAATAAATGTATTACTAAACAAGCAAGCCAGTGTCACAAAGATTCCTTCTACATCTACACATCATGGGCGGTCCAGATACGACATGTGTAAACTTGAAAACATTCTGGGACAGTGTTATTCAGTCTTTGGAAGATAATCTATGTTACAAGATCCACAGAGACCCCAGGATTGTGTATCTGGGCATGATCCCGAATGACTTGATCCCCTAAGAGGATATCTACCTTTCTAGAATCCTGATTCTTGCCTGTAAAAAGGCCGTCACAAGAAACTGGTTAAAGAGTGATCCTCCAAGTCCAGCACAGTGGTTGGCCATACTTGGAAGAATTATATGCCATGGAAAAACTGGCTCATTACCTGCAGACTAAAGCAGGGACTCATAATCACTGCTGGAATAAATGGACTGATTACCAGAATAAAGAGACAGGTGGTGATACCTGCTGTGGGGAAAAGACTTCTTACTCCTTACTATATTTATTTTTGTTTGTGGATAATTTGTTGTGCTTTATGTTTGTTAATATTGGAAAAAAGCAAATAAAAAGTTTGTAGTTACAGAAATAAAAACTAAGGTTGAAAAATGAGTTTGCATCCATTTAAAGAGTGGAGTAAGCAGCTAAAAAGAGGAATGATTTTTAGTCTCTACAGCTGATGATACATCTCCTTTTTTCTTTCAGACCTTCAGTTTGGAGGAACGCCAGCGAAAAAGTGAGTGTTTTCCTTCCATCTCAAACTTCGCCCGCAGCAAATGACTCAGCTGTCTACTCAGTTTGATCACTGTTCACACACTCCTATGATTCATTATTTATTTTCCACTTTTGCATAATCTGTTCTGTGCACATGTAAATGATTTATGTGCGTGCGTGTGTGTGTTTTTACTTGTGCACCAGGCCGGAGCTCCAGTGGAGTCAGCTAGTAGAAAAGAAGCCCACAGGAGGCGGCGGCTGGCAGTCGAAGACCATGTGCACCAGCACCAACTGGACTCACACCACCCATCCCATGGCACCTGCACCCATGCCCGTCCCGCAGATGGTAACTCAGAAGTTGCATTATGCATCATCATGTTTTGGACAGTTTCTTGGGTCAGGGTTGTGCAGGGTCACATGTGGCACTGCAGCGCACACATACACACACATAGTTAAAGTGACAGCGCCAGATTTGACTTCTACTTGAGAGAGTAGCTATGTTTACAAGCACAGAATAATCTGTTTTTGCCCTCATAAGGAAAAAGAAATTAATCCTACTAAGCTGTTGACTAATACTCTGTTAATATTCTCATGGAAAGCCAGAGCGGACCATGAACAGGCGAGAGGCCGGGCTGGAAGCTGCTGCAAAAATCCTAATTGAGACACTTATTCCAGCTGAGCTGCGTTTGTGTCGAGGGAATGTTTCTAAACCAGATAACTCAGATACATCCGGCACGTCTTCCTCACATTCAGAACATCTGATGAGAGTTTCTTGTTTACCTGACCTGTTTCTGTTTTAGAATATGGATGATTTATGAGCTGCATTCGTATGCCACCTAACAGTTGCAGGTTTCCCTCACCCTGCCACTACGAGACAGGCAGCATGTTGCTGATTAGAGGCCTTGTTAGATACTAGAAGCTAAAATTAGCATTTGTGGGCGTGCAAGAGCATGAAAGATTCATAAAGCAGCCTAACACATGGAAGTTTACGTGCACCGATTGTATTTTCATTGTTGACACTTAATTTACAAATCAAATCAATTAATTTTATGTTTTGATTTCATATTTCGCCTCTCAGACTTTATAAATCTAACAGTAGAAAAACATTTTAGAACATTTTCAAACAGCAGAAAGTGTCACCCTCATATCAATCAATCAGACTATTTATAAAGCGCTTTTCATACAATGACATTGTAACACAAAGTGCTGTTCATAAAAACAACTTAACCCTCCTGTTATGTTCATTTCTCTGGAACTGCAATAATGTTCCTGGGTCAGTTTGACCCGGAACATATTCAATTATCCAAAAGTGTCAGAACACCAAAAAATCCAGATACAGATTTTTTAAAATCTAATGTTTAACTCCATTACTAACCATTTAAACCAATATTTAGTCCATTGGTGTTCTTTAATTCTCACAGATCATGGTTCAAGGAAGATGACTCACTCGTTTTTCATTAAAATTCATGTTAAAACTTTTTTTAATGTACATTGGAAAGACCTAAATATAAATACAATAGTTTTACATGACAAAGATTTTTGTTTATTTTATTTTTAAATGTTAATTTTTTTGTTTTTATGAAGTGATGTTGACAAATGAACACGACTCCTCCTCAGTCACATGCTGCCCAGATTTTCATGCTTCAATTAGCAGGTTTGGAAGGCATATAATGCCTAAAATAGAGTTTAAAAAAAGGGTCAATTTGACCTGCAACATAACAGGAGGGACAAAATAGAATAAATTAAGAAAAATATATGAAAAAGACCCCCCCATCCTAATCCCAACCCCAGCTCCAACCCCAAACCCACCCACAATACTAAGGTTAAGAACACAATATGCAACAATTATAATAAAAACAATAAAAATAAATAAATGAAAAATAAGTTGCTGAATGAACAGAGGAAACGCTCTCATGATATCTTAATAAGGAAACACTGGAGGTAAAATGAGATGTTAAAACTCAACACAGGAAATTAAAACCACCAAAATAAAATACATTCCTAAGATAATAGTTTAATATTTTAATGTTATATTAAAATAAAATAATATGCTTTACTTAAAAGATAAAATAAATATGTACATAAATAAATAGAATAGAATAAAAGTGACTAAAATTTGAACTAGATAATAAATAAACAAATAAAGTAAGGTGAAATAAAACTGTTATAAAAATGAATGAAACTCAGTTAAAAGTGAGACTAAAAAGGTCGGTCTTGAGTTTGCTTTTAAAAATGTTGACTCTCTGTGCAGCCCTCAGATCTTCAGGTAGGCTGTTCCACAGGCGTTGGCCGTGATGATAAAAAGCTGCTTCATCTTGAGTCTTTGTTCTTACTATTGGTACCATTAAAAGTCCACTACCTGAAGACCTGAGGTTTCTCACAGGCTCATATGATAAAAGCAAATCTGATAAATAAGACGGAGCGAGACCATTAAGAGATTTACAAACCAATAAAATAATCTTAAAATCTAAAAGATACTGGAAGCCAATGCAGAGACTTTAAAGTTGGTGTGATGTGGTCTCTCTTTCTGGTCTTTGTCAGCGTTCTAGCAGCTGAACTTTGGAGCAGCTGAAGCTGAGACATGTTCTTTTTGGGGAGACCAGAAAGAAGAGTGTTACAATAGTCAATTCTGCAGGTTATAAAAGCATGAACCAGTGCCTCTGCATCGGCTTGAGAGAGAATCTGACGCACTGATAATAGATAGATAATAGAAATAATTTAGACAGGAGGAGCAGAAATTAGAACAGCACACATCTGATTATTTAGCTTTAAGCTGCAGTACTCTGGCTGCGGTCTTTGGAGCTCGCTCTTGTGTACGGATTTGTTGCCACCCATTATTCAGTCAGCGTCTGGTAATGATAGGATATCTCTTTCTGGAATGAAGCTCATCAAATGTACCCAACTTTCTGCCGCATTCAGGGCTTTTCAAGGAGCTTCAAAATATCCCCTCGCTCTTTGTGCCCCGCTCTAATTACCTACACGTCTGTTCCATTCAGTCTGGTTTCATCTTTTAATTCTCGACTGATTGACCTCTCAACTCAAAGCGCTCATTTGTGCAGCAAATGGCTCGGAAAGCTGATGGCACGGCTTGAATAGAAATGATTAGAGCGTGAGGAATGGGCAAAGATCAGTTTTATCTTTGGAGAAAAGGAACAAGAATGGCTTTTATTGTTGTAATTCTCTTTTTCCTGTACCTCTTCACAGAATGGGATGATCTATACCGGCTATGTAAGTACTTTTATTCACTCCTCTTAATCATCTCATTTCACCCTGGCCCCCTTTTTTTTTTCTCCTCACGCTGCCAGCTTCCTTTTTGGATCCGATTTCCTCTTGACATTTTCCCAAAATACCTCTGCTCATAAAAACTGTCGGCGCTCTTCGGTTTGTTTTGTTGTTGCTTCATGAATTATCAGAGGACAGACAACATCTCTTAGTTTGCTTCCTTGGCATTGTTTCACCCCTTGTGGTTTTTGGGCTCCTAATTAACGGCCTCAGAGTGATTGTTTGATGTTCAACCTTCTTTTGTTTTTCAGGATTAGGTGAAGAAATAATCTATTTTTAAGGACTGTTATTATTTTTGTGCATGGATTATTTTAATAATCATTGTAGGTCAGTGAGTGGTGTTTGAGTTCCTGTCTTCTTATCTGCACAGGCTCCAGCTCCAGTGGCTTTTCCTATGACGACACCTCAAGTGCCTGTGTATGGAATGGTAAACAAAAGCTCCTTCCTGTCTATCATCAGCCAACATTAACATATTTATAATATACATTGTTATAGTCTCTATGTTCCATGTTTTATCCTCCCATGTGTTCACTGACACTAACCTGTCCCTGATCAGCTCCCTCCTCAGATGAGTCATCAGATGGGAGGCGTTCCCATGATGCCCCCGCAGCCTGTCATGTACAACCAGCCTGTCCTGAGACCTACCAATCCCTTTGGACACATCCCGGGGGCACAGGTACACAGACACTCTCTCTCACACACACACTCTCTCTCACTCTCACACACTCACAAACACACACACACACTCACACACAGATAGATAGAGGATGCAAGTATTAGTGCATATTCCACACTGCAGTAAAATATCAGCTTTTTAATTTTGAAAGGAAATTGATTTCCAGTTGAGAGCAAGATAAGATGATCAATACCATATAGCAGGGGTGTCCAAAGTACGGCCCGGGGGCCAATTGCGGCCCAATGTCAATTTAATTATGGCCCCAAGCTTCCATCTTATATTGTGTTATTATAGCAAAGAAATTAATCACATTCTGAATCATCTGTACATTTGCAGTTTCTTTAAAGCGCACAAACAAAACTAAAGTCAATCCAGAAATGTCTCAAACAGCTTCATATGGACTACTTTTATAAATTCAAAGCTCTGGATATTCTGCAGGAATATAATTAGGAGGAAACACAAGAACTCTTAAAGTTGACAGATTTTTTCAAATTAATGTTTTTATCATGAAAATATTCTTGATGAACAATAACAGTTCAGTGGACACAAGACAAGATCAAAATTATGAAATTGTGCAGAAAAGGCAAAATTTGGATGCATAAAAAATAGTTGAGAATGCAGGACAAGAATGATTTAGTTCTTAAATTGTTGTCTGCTGGTCAGAAAAGTCTGAAAATCAACATGAAATAGAAGTGTGATGAAATCCAGATCCTGATCCTGTCATAGAAAAATAACGAGACAGTATTTTCCCCCACATTGCCCGACCCGAATGAAAAACATTCTACAAAAGAAGATAAAGTTTGATCATGTTTAAGTGGCTGGTGGAGAACTGAGGACTTCCTAGTTACTGATTCATTGAGAAAAAAATGTAAAATAATTGTTATTAAATAGAGATTTCATATATAACTTTCATGATTCCTAGGTCTCAGTAGGAGCCACTGGCCCTGAAGTATTCTGACAACATCAAATGTGGCCCTCTTTGAAAAAAGTTTGGACACCACTGCCATATAGTATTGAACCATTCTGATGAATGTAACGTTCAATATGCTGTTAAGTGAGCTTTAGAGGAACTGCTGAAATAAATGAACTCTGTGACTCAGACGACTTGTGAGTTCAGGCTGTAGACTGTATAATAAATGAACGTAGTATTCGTGACGTCACCCACCTGTTTCTGAAGCCCTGTTTTGAACAAACGGCAACCTCCGGTCGTGAGAATTGAGGCCAATGCGGAAGTGTTAAAACCTGCAGTTCTTCAAGTGTCCACTTGAGGCTGGCTCTGGAAGTACCCAAAACCACATACACACCCATTCAAAAAAGCTGATCTTTACAGCAGAAATAAAAAACAAGTGTAGTCTGGATAGCTCATTTCTCAGTCAGCACACACTGTACTGTACAGGGGGTGAATTTTTTTCTAACCCTGCAATTTCAAAGATTTGAAGATTACAAGTTTTCCATTATGAGAGGCACAGCTGACTCGGCTGACAGGCAGGAACACTGTAGGTGTTAGCGAGGAGGCTCAAAGCCCGCCTCTTTACCTCACACTAAGTTTGGTTGAGTTCAGCATTTCCAATTTGGTTCCCGCCAACGATTGGCCTCAAAACAGCGCTTCAGAAACAGATGGGTGACGTCACAGAGACTATGTCCATTATTAATACAGTCTATGTTTCTAACACTTCCACATCGGCTTCAGTTCTCCCAGCTGGAGGTTGCCGCTTGCTTCAGACCGTCAGACATGTGATATTGTCAATCCCAGCCCTGCACACACAGAGATATATTTATGGCTCACAAATTAAGATAATGTAAAAAGATGACCTCACCTGTTCATGTCATCTTTATACGTTTCAGCCCGTTTCATTAACAAATGGATGTTATTTTTTATATGATAACGTGAAAATTCAATCTGCAGATTGCACAATAATTTATAGAGAGCATCATTATAAATATCTTGAAATCTAGGTAGGTGAGAAACATACTTATAAAACATAAATGACGATATTTGAGCCAAACTGAGAAAACAACCGGGCTTTCTTTATAGAAATGAATCTTGCTCCCCCTCACTCAGTAGAGAAAACAATCACTGAAGCGGTTTCCTCTCTGTGTTGGATTATGGGGATGTTATTTATGGAACTCTTAAACCTTTGGATGCAGTGTATCACCGACCGCTTCGATTCATTTCCGGAGACAACCACAGGACTCATCATTTCCTTCTATGCCAAAAAACAGACCCGTGTGCTCCAGCAATAAGAAGAGATCAGCACTTTAAACAACAAGTCCCCTCTTATATCTCCACCCTGCTCTACATTAATGTGGCACGGTGCATGTTCTGAGGACGTCATGAATAAGCACACAGAGTAACTCACTCTCCCCTGCAGAGACAGAGAGAGTGAAGCTGTGTCAGAGGGAGTAATCACACAGTTAGATCACACTGATAGTCTAAATGTGAATGAAGCATCCAAGTAGTGGACCTCTGTGACATCAAAGCTGGATTCAGCCTTTGTGCCGGTTGAAACTGAATCATACTTATTCTGCGTAGCGTCATTCACGGTCTCTGAAGCTCGCAGCTTATCGTCCTGTGAAGTTCACGCACAGCTTGAACACAAACAGCTAACATGGCTCCCTGCTGTGAGTCTGAAAGGACAGAGTTCGTTTTTCACCGTGGAGAATGAAAAGATGATTTGTCAGGGTGCAGTTTATCACTTTGTCTAACGCCGACCTCTCAGCAGCAGGATGAGACATCATGGTCGTGTTTACTTTCATAGGTACGGAAGCGTGTCGCGTTCACATGTGAAAAAAAAGAAGAAGCTGTTTTTCTGAATTAACGAGATACCCGGCGCCTCAGATGCACTCTGTGGAGATCATTATTTTCAGCTATTGTCTGATTGTCTCTTGAGTCACCAGGTAGCCAGCTCGACTGCATCGTCTTGTATCCATGAAGCCGTATCTGCTCAACTGATCCTGGAGACATGATCAGAACAGGCCTTACCTCTAAACTACTGAAAAGTCCAAAGGTGCCTGAGCAAAGTTGTCAAACTAATAACAATACCATGTATGTTACCTAAAGACACGAGTATCTCCCAATGTCTTAAACCCAAATTAAATAAACTGGACTGAACTGAACCGCTCAGTATGCAGCTCATGAAAGTGCTGTGTTTACTGTAGCTGAAGTCAGGTTTACGGCCTCCGACAGGCATTTGGCATTGCTTATGCACCTAGTAATTCAGATGAAGCAGCTGTTGTGAACATTTGAAGGAGTTTTCCCTGTCCCATCAGGTGTGTGGCGTGTGTGTTTACCATAGACTGTATATATAATGAACAGCGTCGCTCCACCCTTTTCCCATTGTACGGTTTTGAAGCCAAAATATCCCGTTCCAGAACGCTGACATCTTGTACATTTTCTGCAGCCAGAGTCTGCGCAGTGGGGACTTTGTGTGTTTATTTTTTAAAGTTTGACTGCAGCTCCATTCAAATGAATGGGGGAGACAGAGTTTTTGACCTATACTGCAGCCAGCCACTAGGGGGAGCAGTTTTTGTTGCAGCCTCACTTCGAGCCAAGCGAGATGACGCACATTTTATATACAGTTTATGATGTTTACATTTTACAGCCATGCTCAGTCTCTGGAAAAGCGTGTGTGAAAAACGCTGCGACTGTCGCCAATATTTTCTTCTTCTTTAGCTGTTTAATGAAGTTAGCATTCTTCTTCTTCTGTTTGCTAATGCGGTTAGCAAACAGCTTTAAGATGCTCTGTAGCCACTGTCTGGGGGGAATACCGTATTACAACCAGGCACCGGTAAAAACAAGGAAAATTTGTACTTTTAAAATGAGAAAATGTTCAAAGTAACTCTTTGATTTTTACAAAGTGAACGAATATTCAAATATCATTGCCCATCCCTAATTTTCAGTGAGTTTCATAGCCAAGAAAAAAACTCCTGATTGGAGCTTTAAGTCTGCATTTCAGACGTGTTGAGATCAAACAGTTCAGATTGACTCTTCAGGGAGTATCAGGCTGCTGCCACTTTGTAAAGTTTAGATAAATGTGGTCACACTACGACGGTCTAACAGCTGTATCTGTGCTTCGTGCCTGTTGAAATGACTGATGCACTCACTGATAGCTGCTTTTAACTACCGATTGAAGCAGCGATCAAGCTGTGGACCCCTTAAGAAATGGGATGAATCATGTTGTCAGATAATTTTTAAAATCACCAACAAGTCTGAAAAAAGCTGTTTTTCACAGCAAGTAATCATCAGTTGGCCCGGCTACAAGACTATCAGGAGAACAAACGAGTGTATTCTGACCAATTATTCCAAACATAACAGAGTAATATAATTGCTTACTGAGCCCTCACGCTTACTGAGAAGCTGTTTTCCTCGCACTGCGGCAGGTAATTTGCTTGTCAATAGATGCCTGAGCACTTGATGAGGTGTTTTGTTGAACTTAATCACTCTCCATTCTCTCCCCTCCATCCTCTGCAGATGCACTTCATGTAGGGATGATGTGGTAACCATGGCAGCAAAGCCGCGAGAGGAAAGAGAGAGGAAGAGAAAGAAAATAAATCCAGAACCAAATCCAGCGCCGGAGAAAGAAAGAAGAGGACAGAGAGGGAAAAAAAAAGGGAGGGGAGAGGAAGAAGGAGAGAGGACCAGAGGAGGGATGAAAGAAGAAATGCTGATGTCTATTTCCATGTCGCCTCACCCTCTAATCTCCTCTCCTCTCTCTCCACGCGGCTACTGATCACTCAAGTCTCAGAATCTGTAATGCCAGGGCACAAGAGGCTCCGCGTTCCACTCACCCTCTATGTTTGATTTTGCCGATTCAAACGGCGTTTACGACCTGAGATGACGTTATGAAGGCTAACAGCTCAACGAGAGTGCAGATTCTCACTTTCTGACCTCATCCCTGATAATTCCCCGTATTAAAGAAACTACCCCCACATTCCTCTCCATCCCACGACTGATTCAAAACTCGGGAGACCGCGCGTTTTCTTTCTCTGATCGGATTGTTTGCTGGCACTTTACTCAATGTGAACTTTGCCAAGGGTGTGTTTGTGTAGGTGATTTCAGCATCTTCTTCAGATTGGTTCACCTCGTGTGTCATCTATCACCTGATGTCAGAAGTTATTAACTTGACTCTGTGTGTGTGTGTGTGTGTGTGTGCGTGTGTGTGTGTTGGTCCCTTTTTCTACATTTCAACATGCTACATCAACGTTACTGTTTGAGTCTTTTTATGAGCTCTGTTTGTTCTTAATTGCCAACTTTACATCATGGATCTGGCGTGGTGTGATTGTGTGTGTGTGTGTGTGTGTGTGTGGATGGATGTGGGTGTCTCGAGTCTGTCCTGTATGTGTGTCTTCTTTGGTACCTGATGTTATCACTGTGTTGCCAGGTACCATCGTGTTACTGCACTGGAAATAACTGATGAAAGCACTGAGCCAGACCCAGGCATCGCATTTGGATGTAACCAAACCTCTTATGCTACTTTGCTACTTGGGGATGTGCTGTACACACTTTGTTTTTGTTTCTCTGTTTCGCTCCTCCACAGCTGTGCAATATCATGCAATCTCATTAATGTCTCTTAGCACCCGTGTGTGGGCTGTTTCCTGCTATACTGATGTACTAATTACGTGTCCACATCAGGTTTCTGTACAGAATGCTGTTTTGTTTATTTTGATCCTGTTCTGTTGAACCTGTACTGCTCTAAAAGTAGTGACAAATGCACTGAGAGCCAGATAGAGAGGTGACCAAAAATGGTCAACCTTCATGATGTCCTCCCAATCTTGGGCATTCGTCCTGTCCAAAATTAGTCTCCAGTGACGTCCTTTACGCTCCAGACAAACTGGACGAGGCTCATTACCACGGCATGTGTCCCCGCCTCTGCTTGGAGGACTTGAGACGATGCTCACAAAGAGATGATGTAGTGTTAATATTGTGCAACAACAACAACTAAAGGTCAGTAGGAGGAGCCAAACAAGGACCGGGAGGTTGGAAAGCAACGGAGGATAAAATCTGTCGATCACGCCCCCCAGTAAAAGCCTGCAGTGACGACACGCAGATTAATTCAGACAGCCTGAAACTGGAGGCTTAAATGAGACGTTAAATGTTAATGTGGCTTTTTCTGGCAGATCCAAGGTCGAGTTAGACCGACAGACAGACGATATATCTAAATATATAGCACAACCTTCGAAGAGGGGACAACGCTCTGCTGCACAAAAACCTAAAATCATTGCTGGGATGTACAGTTGAAAGGGGCAATAATCGATTGGGGATGAAGTCGTTTTCTATTGATTGTGTCTGTTCTATGTACATGTACTGTATGTGTTTGTGTGCACATGCCTTCCCATAGAGATAAACAGGGTCATGTTCCTCGGTTAGAGACTCAACGTCTCTGGTGAGCCAGTAGCGTGTACTAACATAGCAGTGAGTGTTATTGTGATCTTGTCTCAGTCTATACAACCCCAACATCAAATGAAGGTGGCTCCGGGATCACTCATCTGCTGAACAAAAAAGCCCCACGTCATCGGACCTGGAATCTACAAAGGGAAACCTGAGGCCGACCTCTGGAGCTGCACACACTGGAGATATACAAAGAAAAATCAGAGAAATGCAACTCCTTGATGATTCATCCTTGAACTGCTAGCTACGCAAAAACCAATCTCCCTGCAGCTACAACTCCATTACCAGCAGCGAGACTTCAGTCTTAGAAACCGTCACCAAGTAGGCAAATATTCTCGGAGGCGTCTTCAAGAGTCCAGCTGACATTTGGATATCTTCTCTGAAAAGTTCTACTCTCCTCAATCCCTCGTGTTCCGGTGGTTTGTCTCTCTCTGTCAGCCGAATGCTCTTCTCATCGTGCACTTCACTCACAACGCAGCTCGATCCATCCTGGGCCAACCTCTGACTGTTACTGTGTCCTCTGTATATAGGTAATGCCGTTCATGTGTTTTTAGACGTGCTCTCTCTGTAAAGTGATTGAGGCCCCATTGGAAGACGTACTGTATGTGGGACAATTTATTGCTGTATCTGTGTTTGAATGGTTGTACTTTGAAGGTGTCATCATCCAGGGATGGGAGGGGGGGTTGATTTGATGTTTGTAATGTTTTTGTCCACCTAGAGGAGGAAGTGGGTGGGAATTGGGGGCGGGAATTGGGGCGGGGAGGGGGCAGGGGTAAACTATCACAACTGGTCTATACCAAGAGTGTCTTCATCGAGGAAGTGGACAGGACAGGGTCTGTCCTCTTCGAAACAGGAACATTTTTTTGCACCAAAGTCATCATCAAAGCGCAGCTTCTTCTTATTCAAGGTCACTATGGATGGATGATATCAGAACTCAGAAGGATTTACGTTCTTTTATGTTTCAAGACAAAGAAACTGTCTTTTTTTGCATGATTAAGTGTCGTCTTTTTATTGGCTTGTGTGCCCGGTAAAAGCATGACCATTGTGTGAACTCTCACTTACCGGTGTGTTTGGAAAATGTTGAGGAAATTTCTCCATGAGATTTTTTACTTACCTCTTGACATGAACATTCATTGACATTCATAATCAACTGTTTTACAATGTAGGGTCTGTAACTGTTTGAAGGCTGCCTCGCATGCAGAAGTGCAACTTGCAAGTAACCCATCAAACTTCAAACCAAGTTACTATAACTGCATCTTTGTAAAACACCATGGATGTCAATGCCAGTTATCACCTAGCTAGCTAGACATTGCAGTCTTGTAAAATCGCTCTTTATTAAAGCGTTACTATTTTCAATACGTGTTTGAATGCTTGCTCCTTTTTCATACTATGCCAGCAGCATCATGGGAGGTTGTGATTGAAAGTCAAAGTACTGTAATACGTGTTTGGTCTGGTCCATATTGTGTGGTGTTTTTAACGTGTTTGCCCAGTCTTGTCCTGTCTGTCGCCATTAACTTATTTCCCGGTACCCCCCCGTCCCCCTTCGCTCCGACTGGTTTCCTGCAGACAAACCTGGATAAAGCTTCAATGTGTTTTAAGAGAATTTGGCAAGAAAGACAGGAAACCCAAACGGGTGTAATGTCCATCAAATTTAAGAATCCAAGTGTCAGTGTCTTTGTATCCTTTCTTTTTTTTGTAGCACAGTGAAATTATAGCGAATAAACCCGTGTCCCTCTTTTTCTCCAGCTGAATAAATGTAAGGTACATCAAAATCTACATCATATGCAGGATTGAAAACCAGGGTTGGATTTTCTAAAAGCCTCCTCTGATGAATTTGTAGTTTGAACAAACCAAATTCAACAATTGAATTCATCAAACAAAGTACTTTTCTTCTGTCAGGTGTAATAAAGGATTGAGAAAGATTATCGTTTCCTGGCCGAGTATTACAAAAACATTCACCTCAAATAAAAGTCATTTTTACCTCGTCTACCAAAAGAGATTAGAGGTGTTCAGTTTGGTTTATAATAGCTGAATGTCTCTTGGTTATCTCTCTTGCATTGGACGAACACATCTTTGTTTTTTGGATGAATAATTTAAGTGATAAACTTTTAATATCCTTTAATTTTTTACAATTTAGCTCAAACTTCTATCTGTACTTTGCAAAAACAAGAAGTTGGACTTACCAGAGGGTTGTAGTCTTGTACGTTCCACAAAAGAGGACCCCCAAGACCCTTAGCGACCGACTTGAGAGTCTGCAGACGTTCCTTCAAAGTAGACCTCTGTATTCATCACCGAACTACCATCACCAGTGGATTAATCCAGCAGCCGGAAACCAGACATCCACACTACCAGAGCAGAAACCTCATCTCTATGTTGTTATGCTATGAAAGGCGCATGTCTGTGTAATGTCAGGCTCCAGCCTTCATCTTCTAACACACATAGGCCTCATCATTTTACCTCAGTATACCCCGGAGTATTGTGTATACTGCATCTAGTAAAAACCATTCAGTACATAAGTGTCCATCTGTAAACTGTTCATTGTTGTTGAGGGCATGAAACCCAGCAGTATCCATGAAACGGTCTTGTTAGCAGGGAGTGAGGTTCCATACCTTCAACTTTCTTATTTTCTTTTTTTTTAATTTTGTATATCAAAGTGATTATCAACAGATTTCGATTGTTATGAATTTATTTGTTTTTAATTGAAAAATATAGGTTGATGTTTTTGGAAGAAAACGGAATAAAACGTCATCTAACGCTGCGTTCTTGTGGTACTTTCAGACTCCACAGACGTATTAAAGGTGACATATTATGCTCTTTTTCATCAAAATATATTGGTTTAAGAGGTCCCCAAAACATGTCTTTAAAGTTTATGCTCAAAAAAACACTTTGAAATCAGATTTTGGTCTGCCTGTAAACCCCTCTTTTTCAGCCCTGCTCAGAACAGGCTGTTTTCTGTGTCTGTGCCTTTAAATGAGAATGAGCTCTCTGACCACGCCCCCTCAGGAAGTGGGTGTGGCCTCGGCTTTCCAGCACGTTGATCTAATGTTTACATGTTGGCTGCTCACAGACCCGCGTTACTTCAACCCTCTGAATCTGATCCAGAATCTGATCCTGAGGCGCCTGCAGCAGGACCTTTCTGAACCATTGGTCACAGATTTAGTGTTTCTTGTTGTTTTATTTGTCAGTATGTCGACGTGTGTCTTGGTACACAGCGACGAACATGTAGCTATGTGGCTATGCTAACTAGCGCTAGCACTTTTCCATGACAAATAAAAATCATCCACTAGATCTTCAAATCTGCAGACGTGGGGAGTAAAACCGACCTTTGTGTTTATTAAGACAGCCTACAACTAGCATGCCTCCCTCCTAAGCTCCTTGTTAGCACACGTGTGCAGGTAATGAAAAACGGAGGAGGGGTTGAGTTGTATTTTATACAGTCTATGGGCTGAACAAGCTCCGAGCTCTGACTTCCTGTTACAGACCGGATGGCGATGTGACGTATGAAAAACACTGAAAACTGAAACGGCTGGTTTCAGCACACATTTACAGAAAGGTGGAGAAATCAGAACAGGGGCAGAATGGATTCTTTTCATTTTGAGGGGGATTTGTAGACATGCCAGGGACACATATTTCAGGTAGAGAACCATTAGAAAGTTGATTTTGCATGATATGTCACCTTTAATTCTGGATTAGTTACCGGTTTATTGGAGGCTTTCATTCCAAATATTCACACGGAGAAGCTTGAGGTCTGTTGAAATTCATTTATTGATAATTAAACATTTCAAAGAACATAGGACAAAATGTAATTTAAAACAAAATGTAATATTTGTTTTCATTGTCATTCAAACAAGTTGAATGCGGCATCAAAAATCGTCGTTTTAAGGGGCAGGGGGAAGTTGAGCGTTGAACCAGCAACCGATCCTGAGCCAGGTTATTCAACTCTGAAATGAAGGGCCTACCGATGTGCTCTTAAGCAAGGCACTTAACCCCAAAGTGGCCCCAGGGGCGCATTTACAAAAACTAAAACAACCCATCCTAGCTTAATGTCCCATGTCCAGCTCTGGCTGCGATAGCCTGGTGCTCCTGAACGACAGGCTGTCGGGTACAGGATGTACTTACAACATCACGACTGCCTCAGAGAGGGTGCGGATTTAGACTAAGGCGTCTCCATCTTGTGTTTGTGAGCAGGAATGTATGAGCGGGGGGGAACTTGGGGGGAAAAATTTGAGGATATAAATCAGGAAAATGGCGGTCTTCCCTTAAAAACTGACGGCAGGATCCGTTTTGCAAAAATATCTGAAATCCTGACAAATAACTCCCGGAGACACAGGTAAGGAACAGGAAGTATTGACACAGGTGTATCTGTGTGAATGTATGAGTGTGTGTTTGTTTGTACGCGTGTTTCGGGGAGGGGCAGGAGTGTGTGGTCTGAGTGTTTACCTTAGTAGGGGGACACCCCATCGTCCACAGCATTTTCAGGCCTAACGCTGCTGTTTTCCCCGTCCCACGCTAGAGCTGCGTGTGGCGTACGTCCAGGGCAAGGGCTCAGTTTGGCTCCCTCCCACTCTAGCTGCAATAATCAGCAAGAGGAAGAAGGTGGCTGGAGCAGCAGCAACAACAAGGCATGCAACTAACAGTTCACATGGAAGAAGGTGGAATAATGTAGGCTGTGTGTCACTTAAGCCTAACAAAGCACTACCAACTCAAGTGGTGAATAAGAAGAAATCAGATGAATAACTAGTGTGTGGTATGATCACGAACGAACAGATGCTAGAAGTCAGAAAATACAGGTGGAACCAGGTGTGCATTTGTATTAGACTCATGTGTGATCTGCAATGAACCCAGTTAGAATAACAGTAACAGTGGAGTTGTCAGAGGGTTATATATTATCAATGCAGAGAAGCCAAAGTGTCAAAATAAGGTGTGTGTGTTCCTGCTGAGATGAGAAGAGGGAAGAGGAAGAGGTCGTTGGCCCTTCTCACTGCTGCTCAGGGATATCAGTGACCTCTGTTAGAGTCTAAACAACCTTCAGCACGAAGACTTTCACCTCAAATCCACTCGGTCAATGACCCTACAGACGGCAGCAACACACCACTGCACAGCTGTTCAAAGAAACACATGGATACCTGCGCTCAGCTTGAATCGTGAATCACTACCCGCCTGTTTTTAAGAACCGAAACCACAAAACCGAAGCAGACCACTTCTTCAGAACGACCTCTGAGCTGACCCGCTTCATCAACTCCTCTCAAACCGTTGGGGAAGATATACAATCACTTCATCTTAACTTTAACAGTCAATGTTTTCCTTGTTTCACCAAATCTGGCATGTTTTTTTTTTTTCATTCTAAAATAAGATTTGAAGTATTTACACGAGTAGCAAATCTTTTAATTCTTCGGTACGAAAACAAGCCGAACTTCTCCTCTAAAGACGTCGCAGCAGAAGCAAGACACCGGAAACAAACGCCTGTGATAGAAAATGTCACAAAATGAATCAGATATTAAAGAATCATGTACACTCGCTCATTTTTAACATAATTGGCCAAAAATGCGCACTGACATCCGTCTAGATTTTATAAATTAAAATGTATACAGAACCAAAAATCAACGCTTCTTCAGTCAACATAAAAACAAACCTGGGATCAAACAGGATTAACCGAGGCGAGAGGAAGAGTCTCCTCAGGATCAGAGAAAGGAATAGACTGCAGAGGTCCCAGTTTGAAGATCTAGAGGGAACAATCTTTGGCCTTGTTTGGACAGAGATTCTGGGAAAAGAGAGAAAACTTCTGGGAAAACATCCAAGTTATAAACTTTGATTTCATCGAAAACGCTCAGACATCCGCTCTGTGTTTTTACCCTGGTGTCGAAGTTTAAAAAGTCACACGTGGGTTTGAATAGATCGCCACTTAAAGAAACACATTCCAGACAACCCGAACCGAAACAAACATTCTTCATCTCTACAAAATAAGAGTCTCCAGCAAAGGCAACAACAACAACCTGACCGATCAACTACTTCAAAGTTCTGCTTCACTTTCCTGCCGACGTGTATCCCCCCCATCAGGTGGAGGGTGGTCTGAATCTGAACTGAAGACCGTAACATATTCCAAAGGGGGCTCCTGTGTGGGTCTAGATCTTCACCTCGGATGAGATCAATAAAAGGGATGGCAGTTTTGGACTGATGTGTTAAAGTTTAGGAGGATAATTCTGCATGTTTTGAGTAAAAAACTGGGTTTTATTTTGTACAAATAAAATGCTTTCCCTACTTCACTGCTTTTATTTTGTACTCTGAAGCATTTCAGCTTCTTTAACATTCCACAAGGAACCAGCTGTGCCTCTATGGTCATCATCCACCTCAGTCTACCCGTCCACAGACCCTGTTCACCTGTGGAATCAACCACTCAACTCAGTAGCCAACAACTGACACGAGAGCTCGTTGGAGACTCGCGTACGATCGTGAAAAGACACGCTTTAAAGTTAAAAGCATGTTGGAATTACAACCTCGCTCACGGTCCACACTTCCTCTTTAAACTGTCCCTTTTGTAAATACACATGCACACACACACACACACACACGCACACACACGCACACGCACACACACACACATCTGCAGTGTGGAAGGAGTGTTGGGGGTCTGGGACTATCGATAAGGAGGTTCTGGCGTGTGGTAAGGGTAATCATGGCGCTGGGGCATGGGTTGCCCGTGTGCGGGTGTCTGCTCATACGGTGTGGATGCGGAGTAGCTTCCTGCTGCTGCATAAGCTCCCGATGAATCATATGCTCCCGCTGCCCCGTAGCCGCCAGATGTGTCATAGCTTCCTGACGAGGCATCATAGCTCCCGGTTGACGCGTTGTAGCTCCCGGCTGAGGCGGCGTACCCTCCCGCGGCGTCGTACGTTCCGGGCGGTCCGTAGGCACCCGGTGCGGCATAGGTCGGGGGTGCAGAGTATGTTCCGGGAGGGGGCGGGGCTGTCGTGGAGGCCTGGTGCTGTGTGGAGGCTGGAGGAGGAGGGGGCGGAGGGGGAGGGTTGGTGTAGGCATATTGGAGGTACTGGTACTGTTGCTGGTACTGTTGTTGGTACTGTTGGTACTGATGCATTTGCTGGTAGTACTCTGAGTAAGACCTGCAGAAGAGTTCACAGAGGAAGAGAGAAGAAGAGGAGAGAAAATGTTAGCTTGAAAATCTGAGTTTTTTTCTAACTCCAGAGACCGAAGACAACATCGCTGGAAAAATATGATCAGGTACTTTATGACCCCATACCAAGAGAAATACAGGGACACAAGACAGATGTGTTTGAGACAATGTGGCTCAATGGAGGCAAATCATTTTTGTTTATTCTGGGTTGTCCAAAACTGAGTTCATATTGGAATGACATTCACAGAACATTAGGCAAGGTGTTTGAGACCCAAGCACCCATGACCTTTGAGGCTCTGTACTTGGGTCATGATCTGTGTCTGAAAAAGAGGAGTGATACAAAACTGCTGCAAGTGCTTTTAGCAGCCAGCAAAAAAAACAATCACGAGAAGGTGGCTTAAACCAGCAGCACCCACAGTGGATGACTGGTTTGGAACAATTTTGGAAATATTTAAAATGGAGAAATTGACTTTCTCTCTGAGGATCCAAAAGGACACATTTGATCAAAGTGGATTTAATTTATAACCCCAGTGCGAGCAGATTTAGGATGACTCTACCAACAAGATATTACCCCCCCCCCCCTCCTCCTTAGAGATTAAAACATAAATGTAATCTCTAAAGAGGAGGAGCTCCCCCTTCTTCTAATGTTAATAGTTATTTATCTGATGGTTTGTGTAAGGGATGTATGCAGGAAAATGAGTGTTGATTACTGACGGAGGAGGTGAAGATTAATGTGTATATACAGTATGTGTTTAAATGAGTATAAATGGATGCATTCACCTGGAAAGATGATGGAGGACAGAAACATTTCAGGACTGAGTGGCTATCTGGATTCTGGACATACTACTTCTTTCTATGCATATGCATATAAAAGACTGGAAAAGGATAATTACTAAGATCTAAGTGTTGTAAAATGTTGTGATGTTACCCTCTTTAACATATGTTTAAATGTGTGTAATAATGTTCTTGGTAAATTGGCCATTTGTTTCATGTCCGAGTTTCATTTCACATATTAAAGAGAAAGTGGGATAATCATACAAACTTTCCCCCGCCTGTGCGATACAATAAAATGTAGTGTGTACCTAGCTACAGGATCTGACCCTTCAGGTGTGGTGGCTGCAGGCGCAGCCTCCTCAGGTGCTCCAGGTGGCGTCGGCAGCAGCGCGCGGCGTTTGGGTCGAGCCTGAGCGAAGGAACCTGGCACTGGGTCAGGGAGGAGGGGGGCTCGGTTTCCTCTGATTGGGCTGCGATCCCGCTCATTTTCTGCAGCTGCTGCCTTCCTCCCAGCCTGCTGCTCTGCCAAAACCTTCAATTAAAAATACCACCGTAAATATACAAAAATATAAAAATACAACACAAAAAACATTCATGAAGAAAATTGAAGATTTCACTCAAAAGAAATATAAAAAGACCTTCTGTCCCTCCTGGAAGAACTTGGCTCTTGCAGCCTCAAAGAGAGTCGTAGGATCTGGGCTCGGCTGAGGTTCTACTTCTTCAACAACCGTACTGACTCCTGGATTGTGATTGGCTATATCGTGGTACACCTGGTCAGCAACAGTTCCGTACACCTGGCTGGCGAGAGCGCCGTATATCACTCCGTCAGCACCTTTAGAGCTTGTTATCCCCTTCAGAGCAGCGTAGGTCGGGTCGAAGGATGTGGTGTTATAGAAGGAGTTATGGACGCTTTGTTGAACCTGCAAAGAAAAATGAGACAACATCAGAAACATTTCAATATACTCAAACTGAATTTATCTAAACAAACATCATAGTTTGGTGAATTGAAGTGCATGTCTTGAAAAGGATCAGGGTGCACAAAGATGTAAGAAACAAAACATGTTTCTTCAGACTCTGGGTTAAAACAAGTCTATCAAGCGTTACCTGTTGCTTTACAAAGTGGATGGCGTTCTAAAGAAGTCACTTACTTGTATAGGTAGTCCGGCAGCAGCAGCTGCAGCAGCTGCGAGCACAGCTGCCTGACTCTGATGATGCTCTAATGATGGATGTGGTCGAGGAAGAAGACCCTCCCTGCCACCTACAAGGGACCAGGAGCAGAAGAACGTGATCAGAACGTGGACGTGAACTGTTTTCAGTATTTTAGTTCAAGACATCACAGCTGGAGGAATTTGCATTACCGGCTGATACAATCTGGTTGATCAAAGGCTGAGCTTTGGACAGCTCCACAGCTAACTGACGGCCCTTGTACATGGTCCCATTGAGAGCCTCAATCGCTACAACGGCCTCCTCCTTCCTCTCCATGTGCACAAACGCGTAGCCGACATTTGAGCATAGTCTCGCTGTAAAGTGAACAGGAGGTAAGGACAGCAGCATTAGCATGAAACATTCATCTCATAAGAAAACACATTAAATCATTATGTCACTCACTGTTCAGCATTATGAAGTATAAAAAGTGAATATTTGTGACTTCAGAAACTCAACAGGCAAATTCCACTCCTGAAAAATATTTATTACCTTTCACTGTTAATCAAGTACTTACAGATCAGGACTACTAACCTAACATCTGACTCAAACTTCTCATCCTGTTATACCATGAACACGGGGCTCTCCCACTCACCTTTGACTTTATCACAGTCAAGAACTCTTCCAAAGGTTGAGAAAAGCCCGTGGAGGTCATCTGCTGAACATGTGGCGCTGAGGTTCCCGACAAACACTTTAGTGGAGTTGGGCGGGCGTGCACGTGACTCCTCGACTACCAGGGGCCTGCCTCTGTACTCTTTACCATCGAGGTGTCGTATGGCCCTGAGAGACGAAGAATCAAATTTAACTTTAAGTTTTTCTTTATAGAAAATTGACACGTGTTAAATATCTCACACCTTTTTTTTTACTTTTCTTACAGTTTATAATTTTGTACTCTGTGTTGAAAAGCATAAAATGGATACTGTGTTTGTTTTTGTTTAATTAAAAATGATACTGGAAAAAATCAGCATCAACATGTTTGCTGTTTCACTGAGCTAAACAAGCCACAGCATTCCCTTCACATGTGGACTCAAATTCTAATTTTAAGACTTAAGTCCAGATTTTCTTATTTATTCAAGTGAGTTTATAGTTTTTAATGGTTGTTTTCTGAGCCCTGTGATTGGCTGGTGGCCTGTCCGGGGTGTACCCTGCCTTCCGCCCGAAGTCAGCTGGGATAGGCTCTAGCCCACTGCGACCCCTAACGGGATAAGCGGTCAAGGTAATGGATGGATGGATGTTTTCTGATGTGCCTTTTAAATGGAACCTTTAGCCCTTGTATCACTTTACCATGTCTATTGGTTTTATCATTTTTATTGTTATATTAGTTTTATGTAACACTTATGAAATTATGTTAGAATTAAAATGTGTGGCCTTAATATGGTCCACCTAGTGAGCTTTGTAGGAAATTAATAAACACAACCACGAGTCAAGTTTAAACAGCTGTACTGAAATGTAATAATAATGTAACAGAAAATCACTTGATAAGTCAAGGAGCAAAAACATAAGTAATAATAAATGTACAAACAACTTAATTGGTCACTTTGTAATAAAAATAAAAAGTAAAGAAAAGCTAGCTCAATAAAGTTGAGCTATATCGAACATTTACACTGTTCACAATCACTACCAGGATCAATCATACAAAAACCCCACAATCCCAGCGAGAGTTCACACTCCTAGTCTCATCATGCATGAATAGCAACAGGTATCAATTCACTACTGTGTCAAAAATTCAAGAGTTCAGAGTATTTTCCAATAACTCAATAAGTTCTGATTATTCTCTCTCTAGAGTCTAAAGTGGTTTAGATCCCACCACACCAACTGGCTCAAAGGTATCAGGCTTGAGGTCTGATTGGGGTAGCTTGCTCCTGGGATATTTTAGTACGTTAAGCACATACAGTAGTTTGTTCTATCTGACATCTGTCCAGTAACTCTGTTATGACCGAATATCTCACTGGCTGCAATACAAGTTGACCTACGGGTACAAATAAAGTAACCTGAACCTGAACTAAACAATGTATTAACTTAACAGAGAGGTTGTAAGACATGAATTTAATCACTTTGGCCTTCATTTAAATGATAGTGTATTTATGTCAGAGTAATTATCCCTCCTCAGAATATAAAAGTGATGATGCAGTTCATAGAGTTTCATACCTGTCAGCTGCCCCCTCTCCCTTCAAGGTGACGAAGGCATACTGTCTGAGCAGAGAGCAGGTGTTGATCTCTCCATACGGCCCAAAGAGCTTGGTGAGCTCTTCGTGAGTTGCATCTAAAGGAAGATTCCCCACAAACAACTTCACGTTCTCCCCGCTCATCTCTGTTTCAACCGGACATCTGGAACAGGATTAAACAAAGAGCTTTGGTTAAGACGGATACAGAATGAAACGCTAATGAGGGCAACTCAAAAACACAATCATAGTCCTGATTAATGAGTTCAGTGAGTCTAGAACAGAGTATTTGGAAAGGGGAGCTAATTAAACCGTTAACTTTGGCGGTGAAACGATCCAATTAAAGTACAGACGGTGATGGTTTAGCTTTGCTATCTACGTTAGACGAATCACAGTTACATCAGAATAAAATACAAAGTTGTTTATAAGGTAGGATGAAGGATCAGTAAATCACCAACAGTTGGTTGTAGCTACAGACACTATGAGCCTTTATGTGAAAAACAAACATTGGGAATCAAGCTAACGTTAGCTAGGATAGCATGCTAATGCTAACGTCAGGTTTTATGATGGTGGGAAAAAACGGATTAATATAAAAGAGCTCCTTCACCGCTATGAGATAAAATAATAAATATTAACTTGTTTCTAAATATAGTTGAGTAGTTAAATTGGAACATAAAGGAGGGTTTTTATTTTTCATCCTAGAATTGTAGCTACACAGTTTTCTTACCCAACGCGGTCCCAGAGCTGTGTCAGACGTCACTTCCGCTTCCGGTTACTAGAGGTGCACAGAGCCGCCATCATGGCCGCCATGGGGGCGCAGTTTCATCAAGTCTTCAAGATGTTTATAATAAAGCTCTAAATGTTAAACCATGGCTCAATCAATCGGGATTTAAGTCTCAGTTGGATGTGAAAGTTCGAGGTTTTTCATGTAAATTATTTAACTGTTGTGACATTGTTTTTAGTTTACAGAAGAGGATTAGGGCCACTGAAAAAAACAAATTAAGGTCAATTTTTTTTTTAATTATTATTCTGAGAAAAACAAAATCAGAATTCTGAGATTAAAGTCAGAATTCTGGTGGATTTTCAAAATAAAAGCTGCCTGAAACATAAAAATGTCCCTGGTAATGATATATTTGATATTACAATAAATCTCAGCCTCCACTGATATGTTTGATTCAGACTGAAAGGAGAAAACCTCAAAATGTGATGCTGCCAATTACAGCTTGACCTGATTTGGAATTTTCAAAATAAAAGCCATTGGAAATAAAGCATATTAGTGATGATTTTCGATATTTTCAAAGTGAGATGCTTTTTAAAAATCCCTGTTTCCACTGACTACTTTCAGTTCAGACTAAAAGTAGACAGAATTCTGACTTTTTTCTCAGAATTCTGACTTTTTTCTCAGAATAATAATATATATATATTTTTTAAATTGACCTTAATTTTTTTTTTCCAGTGGCCCTAATCCACTATTAATTTTACTATCATTACTGCTACTATTTATTTTATGCATCTGAATCCAATGTAGAGTTACAAATAGGCTACTTTTAACTACCTCATTGTGACTGAAGTTCTTATAGTGCTTTTTTATTCTACTGCGCCCATACTAATGGTTATACTCGTGAGTCTTGCATACGTCACGATGACATGTTTGTTTCCAGGTGGGCGAGGAGGAGGAGCCTAAAACACCTCCGGAACGTGGAGCTCTCACCAAAGCTGAAAAAGAGTTTTGAACTTTCTTTGGGGTAAAGTTGATGGAAGAAGAAGAAGAAGAAGAAGGATTTGGATTATGTAAAGTGGAATCGGAGGAGAGAAGGAAAGGATCAGGGCCGAGAGGTAAACCTCAGCCTTTAAATGATAGAATGAGAATCAGTAAAGACTCAGATTGAATGTATCAAAGTGTAAGATTGTATAACAGGAAGACTCTGACACATATTTTTAAGGAGGAAATGAAAATTTTACAGGAATGCGCGCCTCCGACCCGGACTGAAGTCTGTAGTTATAATTCATCTTTAACTAGGGGAGTATTTCAGAATGATAGCCTATAGTCAACAAGATATATCATTGCCTTAGTCTGTATGTTTAGGGTGTAATAGTAGACTGCTTTTAGTGGAATTGTTCTATTCCCTCTGCTTCCTAAATTATAAACTGTGTGTTTCCTAAAGCCTTATATTTCATTTAAGCTCTGTCTGAGCTGCAGCACTTCACCAAGTCTGGACTTGCTCTCCCAATCCAGGCAGCTTTATTATGCAGGTGTGTGCAGCCATCCCACCCGTCTTCCTGTTCCTGAATATGAGCCCCACAGGGACAGATAATAACCACCTGTAGCACCAATGGGAGGTCATGAGTAGTTGCAGGATTGTTAATAACCACTGGTGCTTTTTGTTGTATGTGCAGATGGCACAGCAAGGAGAACCTCTGTATGATTTCCCAGAGCCCACCAAGTCATCGAAGTGCAAGCAATTGGCTCATCAACGGTCCCGAGGATCTCTGAGGAGCATCAGCGTGCTGGATCGTCTCCTGCTGACTGTTCCTGTGTGGCTTCAGCTGTCGATCAATGCTGCGACTGCACTGCACATACTGCAAAGGGAGCCTACTGGGGTCAGATACTCACTGAGACACAGTTTGACCTCTTATGCACACATCTTATTCATACACATTACAGGCGACACACTGCTACAACTACAACTATCCGTCTCACCACCATCATCTCTCTCTCTCTATTAATCTCCTATATCCCTCTTTCTAACCCCAACACGGTCTCAGCAGATGTGTGTCTAACATGAGTCTGGTCCTGCTGGAGGTTTCTGCCTGTTAAAGGAAGTTTGTCCTTGCCACTGTAACTTGCTAAAAGCTGCAACGTGCTCTGCTCATGGTGGATTAAGATGAGATCAGACTGAGTCCTGTCTGTAAGATGGGACTGGATCTGATCTGGTCTTAATTAATAATTGATAATTAATAATAGTTAATAATAGAACATAGAGTATGGTCTAGACCTCCTATGTTTGTAAAAGAGTCTGAGGATAACATTTGTTGTGATTTGGCGCTATACAAATAAAGATTGATGGACTGTTCTGCAAACATGTATTCTCTGCACACTCATGCACTCCATGATTTTATGTGTCCTCTTGCAGACCTTCCTGGTGCGTAAGTCTCGGACATCCCAGAGGAATGTTCTGTGTATCCGTTTGGCGGATGACAGCGTGCCGTTCTTTGTTCAGCAGTTTGGTATCAGGGAGGAACGCGCCAGTAAAAGTAAGTGACACCAACACATATCAAGACCTTGTCTGGTTATATTAACTAGTTGTAATGTACAAAATTATTGGAACTAAGAGACTCTGCTCTGGTGACCCAAGCAAAAGGAGCTCAATCCCAATAGTTTGTACACATGTATGCATTACAGTATGGTCAACCATGTGAAGGTTAACAGATAGATGCAGAAGAAACTGTTCCTGCTTTCTCTTTGAGGCTGATTGGAACATATTTGCATCTAATTGCAGCTTTGAATGCAGGAAATCAATTAAAAGATGAGTCAGCTATGTTCCTTTTCATCACAGCATGTCTTAAACACACAGTGTTTATAGATAACATCAAGCTATCAGATTCACCGTGTCTCTAATGTGTCTCTGTTTTAAGTATGTTGATCTGCTCACACTGTGCTGAGGAGTAATATGTAACACCGTAATGTGATTACATTTAAAAATACATGCAGCCTCAATCTTTAACAGTTACAGTGAAAATCTATGTGATGATAAAAACAGTCACCAGTCAAAATGAGGGTGATGATACAAAGAGGTCAAATCCTCTAATGTTATTTCAGTAAAAGCTTATATGTAGATTGTAGCAGTCATTATGTCGCTATGTAGATCTTTTTTTAACATTAATCTGTCATAACCAACCATAATCACACCATGTCAACCTGCCACTACTGAATCATTTTTAATACTGCCTGTAATTATTACCACTGTTTAAACCATTTGTAACATTTGTATATATCTTAAATCTGTATTCTTTTGTTTATCTTTTTTTACTTTTACTTATTTAAAATATTCTTGATAGTACTTTTGTCTGGGTTGCTGCAACAACTGAATTTCCCCACAATGATCAAAAAAGTAATATCTTATCTCTTATATTAAACGTTTTGGATCATTTGTCAGAGAGTAATCACATGCAGCAAATTAAACTCCTTTAATGAAGCATTTTTAATAGTTACATTAGTTTTAACAGTGTTTCAACAACTGCTTACAATCTAATTTGGTTCTAACTACCCGTCTCTTTGCACCTTCCTCTCTGCAGCTCTGAGTCTGGAGACCTCAGCCATCAGCTTCCCGGATCTCCCAAGACTGATCTCCTTCTACTGTGTCAGCAGGTAACACTTCCTTTTCCTTGTTAGCATTCTCTTAAGCTGTCATGATATCTCCTCTATAAAAATGTTATGTGTTTCAATCTGCTAATATTGTTATTATTATGTTGTGTACCGCTCAGAGATGTCCTGCCTTTCCCTCTGGAGCTTCCTGAAGCCATCGCAAGGGCGTCATCGCACAAGGAGCTGGAGTCAATCTCTCACATGGGAGTAGGTTAGTTAACACAGTTCTATTTCCACACTGCAGGTTTTGTAATGCATGGGACTTAAAGAATCTGTTTACACAAGGCGCACACATATAAACACAGTAATTAACTCCACTCTGCGGGGAAACATAAACACCAGAACAACATACATTAAAAGTGAGTAGATGTTTATGTGTAGATTAAATGAGAAGATAGGGACATATTTAATTTAAGACTTATAATATAATCAACCATATGTGGCCATTAAAGGACTTTTTGAATAACTAGTTCTTTCCAACTGTCCGAAAGGAAACAGAAATACTAAAAATGTTGAAAAGGGGAATTATTTTTTTCCCACATGAGACAAACTAAAATATGAACTGTGCAGTTTTTTGTTGACAAAATTAGAAGGGAATATGTTTTGTATGAAAGCATGACACACTTTTAGAAGGTATCTGCAAAGTTAAAATCTTTGGTAGTGATAGTTTTTGCAGATAACATAATTATTGACACTGTCACATCTTTTGTGTACAGTATATATAATATTTATTTTTTGCAGGACATGTTGTGGTTATTGTTCAAAATCTGTTTTATTTTACAGAATTCTGGAATTCCCACCTAAATGTCCGAGGGCCTAGAGAGGCTCCAAAACCCCCAAAAGACCAGGAGAAGCAGCCAGCCCCTGCAACCCCAGCCCCTCCTTCTACTGCTCCACAAGCAAGCTCTGCAGCTCCACCTGATTCAGCTCCCCAGCCTGACTCAGATCCTCAGACCAAGACTGCACCTGAATCAGACACAAAGCCACCCGGACCTGGCTCCGCCCTGTTCCAAGAGTTTTGTCCGATCACGACCCGCAGCCCCGGAGAGCTGGATTTTGGCTCCGGCCTGGGCGCTCTCTGTTTCATCAACCCGTTGTTCCTGCAGTCCCAGAATTCTCTGTCCAGAAGGCGCATGTTCAAACGCAGCCTCAAGGTTCGGATTTCCACGGAGACGTCATCCCTGCTGTCGCCCCCGCTCGTTCCTCCTCCTCCTCCGCCTTTAATGCCCAAAACCAGAGGGAGGTGTAAAGCCCAGAAACAGGTCACACAGCCGGGTAAAGGCCCAACTCAAACTGCTCAGATGGATCCCACAGTTCAGGACAACACCGATGTGGGCTCCTCAGGTACTCTTCTCCTCCAGCCTGAGGTGGAGGAGCAGGAGGAGGAAGAAGCTGCTCTTCAGCCACCAACAGTTATGGAGCATCTCTCAGAAGACACAGACTACATGCAGCCGTCTCCTCTGATCACTTCCTCACTTATGCCCTCACTCTCACCCTATCTCTCTCCATCTGCGCCTCCTCTTTTCCCCAAAGTATCCCCCTCCATCTCTCCTCATGGCTCCCCGGGTGCTTCTCCTTGTCTCTCACCTTATCAATCCCCATCTCTCTCTCCCAAGGCTCTTTCCTCCCTCTCCCCGTACGAGTCCCCCGCTGCTTCTCCCCCCAGGTCCCGATCTCCTTCCCCTAAAGCCCCTTTCTCGCTCTCCCCCTTCACCTCTCCATCCTTTGCCCAGCTGGAGCAGGCCTATCACACACCTACATCCTCTCAGAGACCTGATCCCTCTAGAGCGGGGAGAGAGGCTGAAGAGGAGGGAGCAGGTGTGGATGGAAATAAGGAGATGAGTGAGGAACTGAACAAGAAGGGAGAAGAGGAGGATCTGGTTTTACAGATGAGTGCTGCTGCTTTAAATGAAAAAGAGAGTCAGTCTAACCCGTATGAAGATAGTACAAGCATCTCGCTGTCAGATCTTTTAGACTTCTAACAGGACTGCATCTTGTGATCTGATGAGAGGTTGTGTAGATGTTCAGTGTTGATATGTTGAAAGTATTCAGGGCTTTTAAATGGAGGTGTTTTAAGAATATGGAACATGTTTGAATTAAACACATTTTACAATGTTCTTTTTTTTTTCTTAGTTTTTATTTGGGTTAAGGCAACTTAAACAGTCATTTAGACCAGAGGTTCCCAAACTTTTCAGCCTGTGACCCCCAAAATATAGATGCCAAGGACTCGTGACCTAATGTGGCTTCATTTAGCTGGTCAGCAGAAAATGACCCTACCTATATGAGCATGTGTCTGTGTTTCCTGTGCTGTTATGAATTAATCTACTGCTACTGATGCTTTTGATAATTAACTGATCACTACCTCTAAACTTAGGAGTCATCTGACAACAAAGAAAGGCAGAAAACTCATTACATTTTCTATTTTCAAGGTTTTATTTCAAGTTTAGCTACTATTTTTGTCCATATTTTTTACCATAATGGGAAAAAATTTCTATTTTTAGATCATTTAGGAAAAAAAAACATTCTGGAAGACATCTCACAACCCCTCATTTGTGACCCCAGGGGGTCCTGACCCACACTTTGGGAACCCCTGATTTAGAGATGTTCACTGTATCTGTTGTTATGTAGTTTCATAAAATATAAAAAACATACCTTGAAAAAAATAAATTAACAAATTAGAGTAATTTAAAAATAAATATAGAAATAATAGAAGAGGGAAGGGAGATTAAAAAAATAAATAATAATAATTTTAAAAAAGAATAAAAAGGCACTTTACTTACAAAAACATCCCTCCAGTCTCACAGACTGTTATCTTTTCCATTAAATAATTTTCAGAGCACAATTTGAGTGATGGCGGCTCAGGCTTTAACCACTTAACAGTGATACATTTGACCGCTGATGTCAACAGTATTTGTGCTTTTTGCCTCTTCCTTCAACACCCTGTGGTGTTACACCCAACAATGCCACCCTCGGATCATTTTTTTCAGTTGTGTTTTTGGGCATTTTTGCCTTTAATGACAGGACAGCTGAAGAGAGACAGGAAATGTGGGGAGTAGAGAGAGGGGGAAGACATGCAGCGGATGGTTGACCGGCTGGGAGTTGAACTGGCGACCTCTGCGACGAGGACTATAGCCTCTATATGTGGGGCGCTTAGACTGCTAGGCCAGGGGCTCCCAAACTTTACCATGCCAAGGCCCCCCAAACAGCATTAGCTTCTGGGCAGGGACCGACCCCCTTTGCAAACCCACAGACAATGCTTCAAAATATGTAAAGAAAAATCCACTTTTAGAAAGTATTTTCTTACTTTTATTCACTTTCTATAATTATTACATTTGTTTAGAATAGGAAATTATTAACAAACTTGTTGTAAAAAAAATCAATAAATTAGATTCTATTTTTTTCCCTTCCCTCTAATTTTCTGAGGCCTCCCTAGCGCCCGCGGCCCCCACTTTGAAAACCCCTGCGCTAGACCACCAGCACCCCAACCCTTGGAACCTTTGGGGAAATCTTGAACACTTGTGGGGTATGTCCAGAATATGTATGGTTGACCAACTGTGCCCCACATTTCTCCACTACAGGATTCTGCTTCTTGTTAAAAAATTAAAAAATAAGCCGAACATATCAAACAGATTTTATTTGTGCAGATTCAACTCATTCCTTTCACGCAGCATTATTTTATACAGTCAGCTCATCATTGACTTCCTATTACCAAACCAAACATGTGTTACTTTGCCCTTAACCAGAGACTACACTGTAGTAGCGCTGTCAGCTGCTCACAGTGTGAAGTCGACCTGTCAAATCAGAAGAAATGTTCGTTTACAGAGAAGCTTTAAAGATGGGTCCAAAAGTTGACGTTACGAATCTGTGCATAGAGAATTTTTAGAAGTACCAGCTTAGCCATGATCAGAAAGGAGGAACTACAAAACTCATTTATGTGTCCTGTTAGGCAGCACTGGTTTGAATATTTGTAATCAGAAGAAGATCCCAAATGTAAAAGAAAAGTAAAGGATGAAATTAACCGTCAGCTCATTTATTTGTTTGATCCTGTTTTCAAAAAGCAGACTATGGCTGGAGAACTTTGGCAGATGACCGTATGGCTTGAATTGAAGTATAGATCATGAAACGTATTGGTTCTGCAGTCTTCAGACGAGCTTTGATCATCTAGCAGTTTTGTGTTACATCCATTGAGACTCATTTTGTTTCCATAAACCGTGAAATAGAAAACCTGGTTGATATTTTTGAGAGCTGCTGCAGCAGACCGTCCATCAACACCAGCAGGGGGCGTCACTCTTGCCCATTTCCAAGAGGTCAGACTCCAGCTTCTCTGCGCCGTCTTCGAAGCGTTCGGTGAAAGAGCGGATCAAACCTGCCGCGCTGCCTTCGTACTCGACCAGCTCCACGTTGTCCCCTGGAAACCACACAGAGTCAGACACACATAAATTAATCACAGCCTGGATCCACTAAAATCAATCAATCTTTATTTATAAAGCGCCAGATCACAACAAATGTTATCTGAAGACTCTTTCCAAACAGAGCAGGCCTAGACCGTACTCTATAGGCGTTTTTTGACAAGAGGGACTTTACCCCTGAACTATGTGCGTTTCAACCGGTGGACCCAGGGTCTAAATTTAGTTCATGGGTAGATAATCTCCCCCCTAAAAAGCCCCTGCTAGAGGGGTAGTACTTTTCAAAGGTCCCGGGACTTTCCGGGGCAGGGCCTGCAATGCTGAACTTGTCTGACTGGTAGATTAACCGCAGTGTTTTTATTCCGCCAGCCGTCCACAATAACATCACACACATCTGTGATTCTCTTGATTTCTCTTTCTTTCATTAGTTTTTATTTGTTCTTTTTTGTATGTGTGTGTACTTTTCAAAAGAAGAAGCTGTGATTCTCCGGGTCAACTTTTTTGCCAATTTTTTTTTTCATTTTGTTTTTTGCCAAAAAAAAAAAAAATCAAAATTTTTGATCAAAATTCAAAAAATTTTTTTTTTTTTTTTTTCTTCAAAATTCAAAATTTTCAAAAAAAAAAAATTCAAAAATTTTTTTTCAAATAAAATTTGGTCCATTTTTTTATTTCAAAAAAGTTTTTTTTTCATATTTTTTTGGTCAATTTTTTTTTTCAAATTTTCTTTTGTCAATTTTTTTGTTTTTCCAAAAAACATTCACAGTCATTGTTTTTCCAATCTGTGATTCACTTGATTTCTCTTTCTTTCATTAGTTTTTATTTGTTCTATCTTCTTTGTATGTGTGTGTACTTTTCAAAAGAAGAAGCTTTGATTCTCTTGATTTAGCAGCTTGTAACAGTAGTCTTAACAGCGCTTAACAGCGCCAGCTGAGTCTCTTCATGCTAACTGGCTGTGTGTTGCTCATAATGATACCTGCCTGTCCGTCTGCTTCTATGGTGTCATCTGTGATGAATGGCATTCCTCTGTGTTACTGCCCTCTACTGGTCTGATGGTGTAGTGCATTTACTTTTTTTTTCTCCATACGTCACTGGCCTGATTTGCACAATCTACCCGGGACTTCAGCCCGCGGTTGAAACGCAGACAACAATGGGGGCACAGGAACCTTTTAGATCAGGGTAAAGTAGTTCTGTGGGCTAAAAGACCCCGGAACTCTTGCTGTGATGATCCAGGTACTTACCGCTGACTCTGGTGTTGGCCTGGACAAACATCTTGCGAGCCTCTTTCCTCAACAGAACCGTCTCCCGGAGGCGCATGAAGTTGTGGACGCCGCTCTCATCGACAGCAGAGTAGCCGTTATACATCGCTCTGCCTCCCTCCACGTCTGCTGTAGACTTAAACACCTACGAAACAGTGGAATCAGGTCAGTGTGTGCGAGTACAGAGGTGAAAAGATAACCTTTACATATTCAGACTTCAACTTCCCAGAACCATTGACAATTCAGTTCAGTGAACGGGCTCGTCTAACAAGTCTGAACAGGTTTTAATGTTACATCATGTTATTAAAAAAAGGACGCGGTGTGTAGAAATCAGAGACAAACACCTCTCAGGAGACTGGAGTACAGTGGAGCTGACATGTATAAACAGTTGAGGTGTGTTTAGAAAAGGAATCGAATATGTTTCTAAATATGGACATGCCTGCAGTTTCTGGAGGAACCTGTGGATGGCGTTTTTGCCCACGGTGTGGATCTTGCTGCGGTCCAGTGTGATCCGAGCGTCAGGCTTGCCGTCCTTTCCTGTCACTTCCTCCAGGCCAACCAGGCCCTCCCCGGCCTCCAGCAGGACGCGCAGGATCACAAAACGAGCCTGCATGTGAGCCTGAGACACACACACACACGTGCATGTGACATACACTGTATACATTCCCTGTCACTAATATAAACACAGACAGACCTACTTTAAGCTGTGATTTAATACTGTGCAGACACTCAGACTGTCAGTGTGTAAGGAACACATCCCTCATAGTCTGTATGTTGATTTGTCTTCTAAACACTGTTCACCCGACACTTTGTTCCTCTGAAGCTCCAGATTCATTTAAAGGTAGACTTCATGTTTCCAAGTAAAGAGTGAGAGAAACAGAGAGAAGCAGATGAGGTACCTGTCTCCAGCTCTTGCTCTTAGGTGTGTAGAACTCCAGGCCCAACAGGCCGGCTCTCACCATGCTGAGCCAGTTAACGTAGACCACGTCCTCGGCATCCTCGCCGTCATGGCCGAAAATACTGGAACACAAAACAAAGGGAAACTACTTAGACGTGAACCTCCCTCTAAACTATCAGCCACCAGAAATAAAAAGGAGAAGCAAGGAACAAACAAGAAATCAAAAACACTCCATTTCAATAAGATAAGATAAGATAGATATTACTTTATTGATCCCTGTGGGGAAATTCAGTTGTTGCAGCAACCCAGACATAAGTACAACCAAGAATACTTTTAAATAAGTAAAAATAAAAATAGACAAATAAAAGAATACAGATTTGAGATATATATAAATGTTACAGATGGTTTCAATAACTGTTATTAAAGCAGTCCAAACTATGTGACTAATTATTTTTAGCCCCAGATCTCAGTGTGTTTTTTTAATCATCTATTGGCACTATTTTTTGAGAAGCACTGTTTGTTAAATGTGCAGCTGAAGTGAATCACAACTGGCAAACTTCATGCAAGCAAGCAGGCAAGCAGGACACGTCAGTGTTTTTGCACATGACCCTGAAAGCAATCTCTTCTCAGCCTCTCTCTCTCCAGTATAGTTAATCCAAATAAATTGCCTTACTAACTTAAAGTTAAAAAAGAGGTGTAAATGTTACAAACATAGTCTGAGGTTGTTGTTTTTTTTATGATCCAACCACTTATTTTTAATGCTTTTATTTCTCTTAACTTTTAGACTTATCTCAATATTTTTTATTGTCTTAACTCGTCATGTTTAATCTTTAAATGTCTTAACTATTTCCCTTTGTTGTTTATTTATATACATGTTATTGCAATTAGGTGTGCATTAGTCTCTATTTCTAAATCCATTTCTGTTTTATGTTTAGTCATTATATATTTATTTTTTATTTTTTTCAATCCCTGTAAAGCAGGGGTTCCCAAAGTGTGGGGGTCACGGGACACAAATGGGAGAACGTGAGATGAAAAATAGAAGCTAAACTTGAAATAAAACCTTGGTAATAGAAAATGTAATGAGTTTTCTGCCTTTCTTTGTTGCCAGATGACTCCTAAGTTTAGGGTTAGTGAACAGTTAATGATCAAAAGCATCAGTAGCAGCAGGTTCATTCATAACGGCACAAGGGGAACACAGACACAGGCTCATATAGGTAGGGTCATTTTCTGCAGACCAGCTAAATGAAGCCACATTAGATCACTTTGAGGAACAGTGGGGGTCGCGAGTCTTTGGCATCTCTTTTTTGGGGGTCGCGGGCTGAAAAGTTTGAGAACCCCTGCTGTAAAGCACTTTGAGTTGCATTTGCACGCCTCCTCACTCACTCCCGCTCCAGAGACCACATCACCACAGTCCTCCAGAACCTCCATTGGCTTCCCATCCCCTCAAGAATACAGTACAAGATCCTCCTCATCACCTACAAAGCCCTCCACAATCTAGCTCCCTCCTACCTCACCGACCTTCTGCAGCCATACAATCCCTCCCGCAGCCTCCGCTCCACCAACGCCAACCTCCTCACCCCTCTCACCAAACCAAAGCACCGAACCTGGGGGGACAGGGCCTTCTCTGTTGCTGCCCCCACCCTCTGGAACTCTCTCCCCCAACACCTCAGATTCTCTCCCTCACTTACCAAATTCAAATCCGGACTCAAAACACACCTATTTACAAAGGCTTTTAACCTAGAATTGATTGATTTTTTTTTTTCTTGTTTTGTTTTTATTTTTGCTGCCTTGCTTTTCTTTGCTTTTTTCTTTGCTTTTCTATTGTATAATTTTATTTTCCTGTAAAGCGCTTGGAGAATCTTTTAAAGCGCTTTTATAAATAAAATGTATTATTATTATTATTATTATTATTATTATTTGATTTGTATGAAAGCTGGTCTATAAATAAAGCTTGATTGATTGATTCAAATAGATGTGTAATGACTCAACGTTCATAGATTCAGATGTATTGTGATTCACCATGTTAAAAAATGTTCTCAGGTCCAGCTTTAACTAGATCATAAAAGAAAACAAATAACCTAACAATATTAATAATTAATTTATAATTACAAATACATGATAGACTACAAGTGAGCAACATGTTGGGATAAAGTGCAGAGGACAGTTTAGCTTTAGCTCACACTGAATCCCAAAATATTCTTCCACCTCTACACTTTTGAGGGTTTAGAAGATTTGTTGAATCGATGTGAGTAAAAAGGTCAATCTTGACGTACCTGAGCACCTGCTTCTTGAGACACAGGTAGAGTCCAACACACTCAGCGCGACATTCTTCATAAGAGGAAGCGATCGTGGAGAATTTGCTGTCCCATGACTCGCTGCCCTGATACCAACTAGACACCTAAAAAAGATCCACAGACACCTCTGGTAAGTTTAGGAGAGGGAGTGTAAAGTTAAGAAGAAGTGTAAACACAAACAGCTCACCATCTCTCCGGTCTCTGGGTTGGTCACCTTACTCTGGTCAAAGTTAAACTTTCCCTTGTCATCCTGTGAAGAAAAAAAAGGAGCATAAAAAAAAAACACAATCACTGGATATGAACTGTTCAAATATGTGACAAAGGGCAGCATGTCTTATCAGAATGACTGCACACATTTTAAAAGCTATGTTGGGCAATTAACATTCATGTGACCACAAATAATGAAGGGAAATGATCTAATACTCAGTATGTGTGACTCACCTGGACAAACAGTTTGCCACTTCCATGTCCCAACAGCTCGTGAAGTCCAACCTGGACCTCGAATGAAGGTCCTTTCCACTTGATGAACATATCCTAGAGTAACGGATACACACACACACACACAAACACACAGAGGTAGGAGTTATGGTCATATGTGTGTGTAGGATAAAAGCTGGCGTGTCAGGGCGCTGTATGTTACCTTGTCCTCCTCCTCCAGGAAGGTGAGTTTCTCTTTCTGTGTAGCGTAGGCCACGGCGAGCACGTTACCCAACGACACGTTCTTGAAGCCCTCGGACTGTCTGATGTCATCGTCTGCACACAAATAGTTTCCAAGTGAGACAAACAGAAAGGCTTTCTGGACCAGAACCATCAGAAATGTGCTGTTTTAAAAAAAGAGTCTACATCTAAACATACGCACAGTTGGGGATGTTGATGCCTGCGGGTATTCCGCTGCCGGCGAAGGTGAGAACATCCAGTGAGGTGAAGTCGGGTTTCAGGAAAGTGTCCTTCTCGTACTCTCTGGGCCAAGGCAGCTCGGGCAGCAGGACTTCAGCTGAGCTCACCAGTTTGGCAAAGCGCTCACTCATTGCCTTGTTTACGACCGCAACGAAACCTAGGAGTGGCGTCACGACACAGGAGACAGGAAGTTAGTCGACAAGGAGACCAAAGAGTAATTTCACACCTAAGCTCCTTAATTTGACGGTAAGGGTTAACCCTGGATCTGAGCCTAGAATGATGCTAGATTACCAACAAGTTTTATTTCGTCATTCTAAGTAATGAAGAACATCTGTTACACGTGTCCCACTAACAATGATGTAATTACTACTGAATTACGAACTGTTTCTAAGAGTTTCAACAGCTTTTATCACCATTTTAACTACTGTAATCACAATTCCTCAAAATAATGTTTAACCCTAAACCGGAGCAATAAAACCAGGAGACCTGAATAAGGTCTGGAGAGGCCTGTTGGCTCACACACTGCATACCAACATATATATAAAAGAAATCTACCTTCAAACTCTCCTCTGGAGCCAAAGGGGTCTCTGTAGCTCTCTATGAAGCCTATGTAACTGAGGAGGGTCAGAGAGGAGAGGAGAGGGGGTGAAGGAGTTAGGAGGAGAAAGAACAAAGACAACGAGACAATTTCAAAACCAGTGCAAGGGTCAGAATGAACTTCATGAGGAAGTGAGCTATAAAAAGTAATCTGATTCAGATAGATCCACGAGGAAGTGAAGGTATCTGTGAGCAGCGGGTTGTATTACTTTGATTTGACTGTATCCAGTGTGCTCACCTCTCCACGATGGGTCCTTTGTCTTTGATCCAGTAGCGTGAGCCCTCTTTATGGGCCTCAACTGAGCCAAGGGTAAAGCTGCGGCAGTACTCCTCGAGCATCTTTCTCTGGTTCTCGTTGGCAGCGTACGCCTGAGTGAAGAATTTGGAAACAGAGCAGGAGTTTCATAAGTGGAAGTTTGGCAGCAGCTCCTCTTATCATTGTTTAGCTGAAGGCAAAGTCTTTTTTACATTCACCGTAAAAAAAACAACATTTTTAGGCTCCTCTTTCACAATGGTAGTCTCACTGACAAATATCAACTTCAACAATCACAGCTGACAGATTTAACTAATGTGAATTGATGAATAAATCCTATCTGTAGCTCTTACCTGTGCTTTCTGGAGATTATAGCAGACTTTCTCCATGAGAGGAGCATAGTCTCCTCTCTTAACAGTGAACTCTTTGTCTTCAAAGTTAAAGCTGCCACAGCATGTCTCACATTCCCCATCCACAGCACAGTCTGTAATGCAGAGAACATGTTTACGCTTTGATCTCAGCATGCGCTGCATCATTAACGACATTAGCTGCACCACCAGATCTATTTATATGCATTTCATGGTAATCAAATCTTAAGTGTTGACAAGCTCTAATGTCATACATATTAAGCAGGCATAGCATATGATGTGGAGTCTACATATAATGTGATGGACATGGTGATGGTTCGGACTGTAATCTGACCTTTCTGCACAGCTGAAGCCAGGCGAACCTCATAGCAGGCTTTGCCTCCGTTTTCCCTCTTGAAGAGTCGAGTGTTGTAAGCCGACAGTTTCTGGAGACAAACCACAAAAACACAACTCAGAATGAGAGAGATTAAACAAGCATGGAAAGGAAACAAGAGGAGGAGCCTGCGAAACAGAAGGTGGAAGTGAAAGGGGACTGAGGAGGCGGATGAGGTGTGATTTCAGCTTACTTTTGAGTCTAGAAACTTCTGAGCCAGCTCAGCATCCTCAAGACCGCAGTTTCCTGAGAAGTAGGTGGTGATTCCCTGGAGAAAACACAAACAAATATATGTTACATGGACCGTTCATTTCTTTAATGGGGTCACAGGTACCTCTTTTCCATCAATGTGAACCGGGTTGTATTTCCAGGTTGGTGCTCGCTCTGGTTCAGAGCTGGTAGTACAGCACCCGTTTGTTTTTCCACCGGCTCGAGCCCGTGGAAGAGGCACATCATGACGGCAGATTTACGTGACCGCTTTTCCCAGCAGCGCTAGCGCAAACTTTCCCTCCCAAAGTTTCCCTGGCGGACAACGGTAACTTGTCTCCTCGGCCGACCGCTGCTTTGTCTTGGAATCCATTAGTCTGTTTTATTTTTTCGCTGCAGGACAATGGTGGAAACACGTTTGGTTTGTGTTTTGGATAACGGCAACCCCGCCCCCTCGCCCCTGGCGTAAGTGGTTTGCGGTTCTAGACCAGCAAGGAGTTGGAGACGCTCTGGAACTGGTTTTTGGTGGGTTCACTCGCAGTTGAAACATGAAAAACCGGTTCTCAATTGAGCGTCGGCTCCGAACCGGTCCTGAAACTGCCTCGGTCGAAAAGGGGTAAATGATACATCACTTGTAAAGCCAATCATCAAATAAACTCTTCAATGTAAGAAGGAGTTAAAGACAACTTCTCCCAGCTGTAAAACAGGACGCACTCAGAGTTAAGTGCACACAGAATTAACTGTCAAATCCATCCAGTTAGGACGCCACGATGCATCTTACATTCAGCATTAAAAGTTTAGGTCACAGCTGGTCTAAACTCTGAATGAAATGATACAAGGTCCCACCTTGTCACCCAGCCCCAGCTGCTTCTGTCGCTCTTCCAGGGAGTAGAGGAGACACGAACAGCTGTCCCACAGAGCCCCCATCTCACTGGGCTGGTCCTTAAACGCCTGGCTGGCCCTCACCAGAGCTTCCAGTTTGTCCTGAGTGGAAAAATCCCAGATGTAGACAGCTTGAGCACCACATTTTACATCTATCAACTGTGCTGTTGGTTTGTCTTCATACTGTATAAGACAAGTAGTATTCCTTGCACAAGAAGCCTTCTTACCTTGGGAAGATTTGGGATAAACTTTGTGTCCCCGAAGGACTTGTAGTTTCCCATGTTGGCGTACAGACCTGCTGCATACACCAAGAAGGCCTAAACATCACACACAAGAAACAGCATAAGGAAACATCTTTACATTTGTTTTGTGAATGTAAGACTGTGTCAAAAAATAAACCAGCAGGATAGCAAATATGTAAGAACCTGATACTCCTCAGAGCTGAGTCCAGCTGCTGTGGCAACCTGTTCCAGCTGTGCAGGAGTCTGCTTCCTGAAGAGTTTCTGCAGCAAGACGAAGATGTCTGCAGACTCCGGGGAGGTCTGCAGCAGCACGGCCAGACCACCATACCTAATGCAGCAAACATTCATAGGATCAGCAGAGTTACACTTCTACAATCAACTTAAGTGTGTATTTAAGATCCTCGACTTACCATGCAGCACGTGAAATGTAGTGGGAGTACATCTTCTCCTTAGGTGAAAGCAAGCGGAAGGCCTCGCCGCAATCCAGAGCGGAGATGCCGATGTCATTGGGCAGGTAGTACTGGGAGTCTACCATCTTGAGTCTGAGGTTTAACACTGACGAGGAGGAACTGTCGGGATAAAGAGAGAGAGAGGGAACAGTTTAATATGATGTGTTGATGGGATGAGAATAACAATCTAAATGTATTTGGGAGTCAGAATCAGGAGAGGCGATCTCTGACGACGTTTGGGAGGAGGTTTTGCGGAGGGTTCGCGGCTCATCCATTTGTGCCAAACACAAGTTTGATTCAATGCAGGATTCTACACCGAGCTCACCATACCAAAGCTCGTCTGGCAAAAATGTTTGAAACAGTGTCTCCTTTATGTGATCGACGTCAACAAGCGTCACAAATTACACACACATGTTCTGTAGCTGCCCCTCATTAGAGGTGTTCTGGTCTGAGGAGTTCAGCACATTGTCTGAGGTTACTGAGAAAAGACTGTTTTGTTTGGTGTGTCTCCCCCATAGACTGTGTAATAAATGGACGTAGTATCCATGACGTCACCCACCTGTTTTGAAGCCGATCGTTGGCGGGAACCATATTGGAAATGCTGAAGTCAACATAACTTCTATCGAGCTAGTGTGAGGAACAGAGGCGGGCATTGAGCCTCCTCGCTAACAGCTACAGTGTTCCCACTTGTCAATCAAGTCAGCCTCGACCTTATTCAGGCAAAACTTGGAAGATTAACATCTTCAAAATGACGAGTTATGAAAAAATTCACCCCCCGTACAGTGTGTGCCGATCGAGGGAGGAGCTATCTAGACAAAAACATTTTATGAACCAGGCTGTAAACATGTTTATTTCTGCTGTAAAGCGTGAGTATTAGAGATGGGCATTTCAAGCCAAAATACTATTCACCAGCAGGACAAGGTGCAGCTAGTCGCGGGCACTGACAGCGTCTGTCTCGATCTGTACGCCGGTGTTTCTGTGAAGCAGCAGCGTCCCTAATTTAAAGAGATTGACCTTATTTGTTTTAATATGTAATACTTTCATTTGGGAGTTGTTCACCTTCCATTTCTCTAGAATTGTTCTGAAATTTTCCAACTAGGTATTTTTGTACAGTGATTTTAGTGTGCAGTGGTTTTGTTTCAGTTACAATCAACCTTAAAAATGAAAAAGGATGACTTTGTTTACAAATAAATAAAAGAGAAAAAATATATATAGCAACTGTCCATATGTGAGAATTGAAATAAAATAAAATAATGGTTATTTAAATTTTGAGTTCAATCCAGTTTTCTTGAAAATCATGAGTGAATCCTATCATGGGTTGAGTGTATCCTTACATCCCTAGAAAATGTAACAACTTTTAACTTTGTAAATGATTGTTTTTCTGTGTGAAAATCAACAGACAAAAAATAAATATTAGCACTCATAAGGCTGACTTTTTCCATATTGTGAGCTCTGGGAAGTATTTGCACACCTGTCTTATCTTTAGGTAAATACGGCAGCTTCATACTGTGCAGAAAAAGGCTTAATTGAGTTGTAAAGTACTGTTGGTATAACACTTACATTCATAACTATAAGATAAGAGATACGATAAGATAGTCCTTCTAGAAATTCCAGTGTCACAGCAGCAAAGTAGAAAAAATAAATAAAGAAAACAAGAGCCTATAAAGTATCAATTATTAAAAAGTTATTAGCAATTAAAATTAAAGAGGTAAAAAATAAGCATATATTACACACACGTGTATATATTATTGGTTATATAGTATGAGTATACTCTGAATCTAACAATAGCAGCTGATGTTAGTATATGGATTTGTGAATGGTATAAATATGTTATAATAGGTTTAACATATTGTATCACTAAATAAGTGAAGTAATAAGAGACTAAGTTAATATTCCAGTTATTAATATTGAATATATAATGTCTGTTCTTACACTTTGACCCTTAATGGATGACAATGGCTCAGATTCAAGAATCAAGCTTTGTTTCGCTTTCCATTACTGAACACTAAACCAGGGCAGCGCCTCATTACGAGTCCAAGGAGAGGAGATTTCTACACTTCATTAAGACAACAACCTAACAGAGCAATGTTCAACCTTTTCTCCTCTTGTCTCAGTAAATTATGAAAACACAAGCTAACTTATAACTGTTAGCTACTAGCCTGCATGCTAACCAACGGCTGCTGAGTGATTAAAGCATCTTCACACACAGCTATAATCGCGTTAGCAGCACATTCAGCCTCAAATACACAATATTTATTATTTATTCAATAGAATACGCTTCAATACACGTACTGGAGAACCGAATTAAACAACTTGTTACCTTAATTTCTTTCACTGCGCCGGCGAACGTCAAACTGCAGTCTCACGCTGTACACTTCCTGTATTCATTCAACGTAAGCCCCGCCCCTTGACCAATTAGAATGCGCACATTGTGATTGATGTGAAAAACAACCAATCATAAAGTAGCAGCACAGGACACATCAAGCGCTTCGTGTCATTATCTTGGGACTAAGATTAAGCTTGAAATACACGATCTTCGGACAGTCTGCATCCCGGACACGTGACCCCAACACCTAATAAATCATATTAATAGACAGATAAGAAGGCAGTGATTCATAATTATCAAGGTTACCTCATGGCACGAGCGCAAGACGAGGTGGCCGAGTGGTTAAGGCGATGGACTGCTAATCCATTGTGCTCTGCACGCGTGGGTTCGAATCCCATCCTCGTCGGATATCTTTTCCACGATCGAAGACATCCCAACAATATACGATTCTGGCACACGTTCAGCAGCATTACCGCTTGGACCGGTGACAGGCAGGTAACAAGATGGCCCCACTCGCAGAGAGTTGTTTTCTTTCCCTCTTGTAGCTCCTCCCCCTTGACCTTCCCCTGACTTACTTACCCCGACCCTTGTTGGAAATGAATAAGCCTATGTTTTAGGAATATCACTATTATATCTACATGCATCCTTTAGGTCAGATAATAGGAAACAACAAAATTAATTACCAGAGTTATGCAGATGACACATACATTTACATCACCATATCACCAGGGGATTATAGTCCCATACAAATGCTGAGTAGATGCATCAAACAAATCAATGACTGCATGTGCCAGAATTTCCTTCAGTTAAACAAAGAAAAAACTGAAATGACTGTGTTGGAGCTAGTTGTTTATTTTTTGTATTTAGTTGTTTAACACTGGAGATGAGAGGATTGAAATAGTTAGTGAGTTTAAATATCTTGGTGTAGTCCTAGATTCAAACCTTAACATGAAGAAACATGTTAGGAAAATGATAAAAACCATCAAATATAATTTGACAAACTTTAGACTGATAAGAAGCTGTCTTTCAGTGGATGCAGCCAAGACTTTTTATGCATGCTATGATCCTTTCCCACATGTCATATTGTATCACATGCTGGGGTCAGGCTGGGGAGACGGTCATTAAACCACTTCACTCTCTGTATAAACAAACCTTAAAAATATTGGACAAAAAAACAATGCAATACCACCACTGTAGGATACTGGAGAAACATCATCTTTTGAGCTTTGAGAATTTTAAATTGTATTCAAATGTGTGTCTTGTGTATAAGATTTTAAATGGCTTGGCCCCGCCTCCGCTGCGTCAATTTATCAACTTTCGGTCAGTGGACTCCGTTAAATCAACAAGAATCTCTTCGTTCAGAAATTGCAATGTGCCCTTTCGCCGTACTGCCTTTGGGCAGTCAGCTTTTTCTGTGAAAGCCACAACTGAGTGGAACATCTTACCGGAGGACATTAAGAACAGTGAATCTCTCAGCAGCTTCAAAACCAAACTGAAAAGTCTGCTAAAGGACACTCAACACTGCAACCACTGATTTGATACTTTTAACTTGATATACATACTGTTTGTTTGTTTGTTTGATTGTGTGTGTGTGTGTGTGTGTGTGTGTGTGTGTGTGTGTGTGTGTGCGTGCGTGTGCGCGTGCGCTTGTGTGTGTGCAAGCAAGTGTTTTTACAATGTGATGTTTTAATGGTGACCTGCCAAGGGACTGCAGATGTAAATTAGCTTTAAGCTAACTCTGGTACAATGCATCAGATGGTGACATTTATGTTAAATATTGTACATGGTCCCTTTACAAATAAATTGAATAAATAAATAAATAAATTTAGTTTGGAATTAATAAGTAGTATTAGTTGTTAGATTTATCTTAACTTTTATTTTTACAACTCATTTAAGTTACATTTTGGGGTTATATTCTTTGCTAGTCATTTGTTTAGTATATTTAGATTTTTTGTATATTTAGTATTTCTTTTGTTTGTTTTTGTTTCTTTGGTAATTAGGAACTGTGGGCACCTGTGGTTATTTAGGTAGGTACATGGCAGAAGGCCGGCATGCACCAGGGTGGGCCTATGGTTTTTTTTACCAGCGCAAGAGAGGCAGCAGGAGCTGTGATTTTCTTTGTTCCTTTTGTTTGCTTGCTTGCCATCAACATAAACCATTGGAAACCGCTGAACTTTTGCATGGACATTAGACTTCTTTTGCCTGCATACATCACATCCCCACGGTGCATCAGTGACCCTTTGATTAAGTTTAGTTAAAGTTTGAGTTTGATACTTTAATTATTCTTTGAGTTTTTTATGACAAATGGCCACTACAGATTGTCTTTGGAGCCAAGGAAGAAAGGCTAAAGGTTACTGCTCAGCTCCAATCTGATACCATGAAATGTTCAAACCAAGTCAGACACCTTGGTGTAGTCATAGACTCAGACCTTAACTTCAGCAGCCACATTAAGACAATTACAAAGTCAGCCTACTATCACCTTAAGAATATATCAAGGATTAAAGGACTCATGTCTCAGCAGGATGCAGAGAAACTGGTCCATGCATTTATCTTTAGCAGACTAGACTACTGTAACGGGGTCTTTACAGGACTCCCTAAAAAGTCCATCAGACGACTGCAGCTCATACAGAATGCTGCTGCTCGAGTCCTAACAAGGACCAACAAAGTAGACCACATCACCCCAGTTCTTAGATCTCTACACTGGCTTCCTGTCTGTCAGAGAATAGACTTTAAAATCCTTCTGATGGTTTATAAAGCACTGAATGGTTTAGGCTGATCTGCTGCTACTTTATGAACCACCTCGACCTCTGAGGTCATCAGGTACTGGTCTGCTTTCAGTCCCTAGAGTCAGAAGGAAACATGGTGAAGCAGCGTTTAGTCATTATGCTCCACATATCTGGAACACACTCCCTGAAAGCTGCAGGTCTGCTCCAACTCTCACCTCTTTTAAATCAAAGACTAAGACTTTTTTATTTGCCACTGCCTTCCTATCTTAGCTCATTTTAACTCATTTTAAAAGCAAATTTTAATTATATTTTTTTATATATTTCTAATTTTCCTTTTTTTTTCTGTTTTATTATATTTGTCATTTTAATTATGTTCTTTAATGCTTGTCTGAATGTTTCCAATGCTTTTAATGTTTTAAAGTAAAGCACATTGAGTTGCCCTCGTGTCTGAAATGTGCTATACAAATAAAGTTGCCTTGCCTTGCCTGTTGTGTATTTTATTTTTTCTTGAAGTACAGAAACTTTTACCCATAAACACATATTCTTTCCATGTTTTCATAATTTCATCCCAGTGATAAGTCAGGATTTTCTGTAATAATGTAGAAAACTACAAACCACACAGTATTTCATTAGTTTATTGGTTTTTATTGAATTCTAAAAACATGACGAGAGTGAATTATTTACAAAGGATGTGCAACAGACAGAACTAGGTTTTCTTGATGAATTATAAAGCCAGTCAGCTGTACTAAATCCAAATGGCTGTTTCAGTGACAAGTCCTGCACCACAAGAGGGATGTTAACAAACATCTGGGCTTTCAACACATCTGTGCATGTGCTCATGCACCTGTGTTTGTTCATGTTAGGGTTCATGCTTGGGTTTTGCCATTCCTTCTGTCTGGAGGCGTTGTGGGGAGTATCCAGCGATAGCAGTTTGAGAAGCTCAGGCTTTTGTCCACAGCACAGCTGGTGCAATAGACAATCCCAAGAGCCAGCATCACAACGAGGAACACGCATAGAGGCACAAGCAGGGCCACGAGGAGCCAGCTCTTGTCATGCTTACGTTTGCCTGTAGATCCTGCCTCTTCCTCGCCGACATCCTCTGTACCGTTAATGTTTGATTGCTCCCCATCCTTCGGCCCAGTGGCTGAATCATCTGCAGTCTCGGCTCCCACCCCTTCACTGGCTGCTCTACCTCCACTCTTGGCTTCAGCCTCGTTATTGATTTCATTTCCTGTATTTCCTTTTTGTGTTGGGGGTGGAGCTGTCTGATATCGCTTTGGTGTAATGGCGTCCCATTGGTTCAGGTGGTTTTCTGAACCATGATCCATGTCAGGAGAGAGCACCTCAGGGGCGTCTGTCCGCCAGTCAACGTCAAAGTTAGAGTCATCCTCAAAGTTTGGGTCCAGGGTGAAAGAGCTGGACCAGGGGAGATCACGATTGGGGTCAAAGTCAGGCATGTGAGCAGAGTCACTGGGGTCAGGGGTCAGAGTGGAATATTCCCCATCGTCAGATGAAGGCTGGCAGGTAAGTCCGTCTGGCTGCAGGTCATAGCCGTTGTCACAGTAACACTGGTACCCCCCCTGGATGTTGTGACACAGCTGCTGGCAGGGCGACCCCCCTGCGCACTCATCTATATCTACACAGTCTCCGTTACTGGACTCGTACCCCTGATCACACAGGCATGCAAAGGACCCAACGGTATTCTTACAAGTGCCTTCACAGCTGCCCTCATCCAGGCACTCGTCCACATCCACGCACTCGCCCTCATCATCCGGCTGGTACCCCTCATGGCAGGTGCAGTGGAAGGTCCCGGGGGTGTTGACACAGAGTTGAGGACATGGTTGCTGCTGACATTCATCTACGTCAGAACATCTGCGGCCGTCTGGACCCATCTGGTATCCAGGAGGACATGTGCAGCGGACTCCCCGAGAAGTCTCTATGCAGTTGTATTCGCAACCCATCTCCACGCAGACCTCCTTGAGGTGGGGCTGTTCAGTGGGGCCGGCGGAGTCCGCTGACAACTCAGGTGGGTCAGTTTGACTCAGGGGGTCAGGTATGCAGGCGTACCCGTCCTCGTCTATCCTAAATCCCTCAGAGCAGTAACAGTAGTAGTCTGTGTCTGTATTCTGGCAGAACTGCTCACACCCGTGGTCCCCGCTACACCAGTCCTGGTTCTTTGGGGCTGTACCAGCGGAGCAGAGCGGGGCATCCCTGGACCAGCCGATGGTCTCGTCATCTCTCTCCATGCACAGCACCGTCTGCTCAGCACTGGCGTCCGGGTTGGAGGGATCTTCAGGGCAAGATACAGAAGCAACGGACCCATAGGGCACGTGTGTCAGGATGGTGCTCACCAGGTGAAACGGGGTGGTGTAAACAGCCGGACCTCTTCCCTCCTCCTCCTCCAGCGGGGGGCACATTCCTTTGTAGTTGTACTGGCAAACATATCCGTCCAATGGGAGTGCGCAGGAGCCGTCCACCCAGCGGAAGTTATCATTGCTCTCACGTCCACTCTCGGTAATGTGGACCGTCATGGCCACACAGCGAGGGGCTGCACATGTCCCGGGGGTGTCCTCACGGAGCCAGTGGGTGAACTGGCCATCCTGGTCTCCTGATAAAAACACAAAGACAAGAACTGATTAGATAAAGAGGAAAATCTGTTGTTTAGTGTCTAAGAAAGCAAATTTAATTTTAAAGTTTTCTGCTGCACATTAATCTGAAGTGTATTTCCCTTACTGTATAGATTTTAAGCCACTTGTCTTCCAAACTTTATTGCAGTTGTGTACAAAATTTAACTTAACTTTATTTATTTATTTGTTTATTGATTTATTTATTTTTATTTATTTATTTACTATCTTTGTTATTCATTTGACTAACTGTTGAACTGTGTGTACTTATACTTATGTTTGTTCTGTGTCTACTTGTGTTGTTTGCTAGTATCTATAATGGGACGGTCGCTAATGGACAACCTTAGGAAGCTGGGAGGGTGAGGGTTGGCAGGGTAACAGGGATTTATTTTCTATTGTCTTGTCTGTCTTGTTTTTCTGTTTAATTGGGGATTTTTGTTCTATTCTATGCAGATACTCTGACTTATTTTTATTTTATTTTATTTTATTTTTTTAATACTTTATTTTTGTAAACAGGCATAGTTAGACAGCACAGCTCAGTGAAACAGAAACAATAGGTCATCTATACATCTTAGTTATAATAGTGGGAATACAGTCAGTTCATACAGTAATGGCGTATTAATCCCTCAATGCTACGTACACAGTCCATTTTTCCCAGTAATGCAAACATTTTTCTGCTCTAAGGTTCAGTGAGTAGGTCATCCTTTCCATATTTTCAATACTAGACATGATTTCTATCCATTCAGTCTCTGTTGGAGGATTGGGTTGCAGCCACTTTCGTGTCACGGCCTTTTTGCTGGCTGCCAATAAAATCTTTATCAAGTATTTATCCTTAACTGAGAGGTGGGCTGCGATGTTTACTCTGACTTATCTTACTCTTGTGTGACATATTTTTGTACTGTCTGCAAAAATCTAATAAAAAGATATAGAAAAAAACATGAATGCAGACTTTGTGTTCCTGTCAACACATTAGTTGTCATTTTTCTGTGATGGATCTTGTTTTAGCAGCATGCATGACAGCTCACTACACTGCCTTTCTCAATACAACCACTAGGAGTCACTACAGGCAAATATTTTTAAATCTCACTGTTGAAAAATGAAAATCTTCCTTTCATTTTGGTTGCAAAAATATTTAAATGCTCATATTTGCAATAATTCTGATGCATAGATGGTTCTCCACCAGTTGAGACTTTGTTGACATGACAGTGAACGGCACAGCTGAACTCCACCGCACAGTTTATGACACATAAAGCTGAAGACCTGGCATCGTTTATGTCTGTTTGAACAAACAATGGACCATAAGTATGGCTGCTGCCACATCACAAACTAATCATGCAGAGTGAGCAGCGCATTTGATGTCAATTTGTCTATTTTTTGAGCACAGCAAACAAAAACCTCCTTTCACATTCATTGCACTGAAGCGTGGAAAGAAATCTGTGAATCATATCCTGGTTTTAACAAAACCAAAACTATCTGCATCGCTCGATGCCACCGAGGAACAAAGAGAAATGTGCCTTTTTGGATTTGGGTAAACCGGCCTGTTAAATCATGGCTGATGGAAAAATAGTCTGATGACATAACTCTTTAAAATTTAAAGGCTGGAGTTGAAGGGAGACACTTCTGAGTGATATAATGTCCATCTGGATTTCAGTGGGTGGCGTTTGTGTAATGACTAAATCAGGCTGAGGAGTAGCTGTGAGGTCAAAAGAGGGATGAACTACTCCTGTCGCGCCAGCTCAGTCTGTGTGAAACAAAAGAAGTTAATGTAATAACCAGTCAGTCAGTCAGTGCAGAGTCTGGAAGCTGGACCAGGAGCCAGAGTTTGACAGAGAGGGCGGGGCAGACAAACATTGACACCATAATCTGTTAGCATGGATGTCTCCTTGTCTTTCTGCCTCTTCATCTTACTGTCTCTTCCCTCCCTGCAGCAGATAGCTTACACCCAATGAGTTTGGTTCTCCTCAGGGTTTCTACCTGCCTGTCTGTCTGTCTGTCTGTCTGTCTGCCTGCCTGCCTGCCTGCCTGCCTGTCTGTCTGCCTGCCTGCCTGCCTGCCTGCCTGCCTGTCTGTCTGTCTGTCTGTCTGTCTGCCTGCCTGTCTGTCTGTCTGTCTGTCTGTCTGTCTGTCTGTCTGCCTGTCTGTCTGCCTGCCTGCCTGCCTGCCTGCCTGTCTGTCTGTCTGTCTGTCTGTCTGTCTGTCTGCCTGCCTGCCTGCCTGCCTGCCTGTCTGTCTGTCTGTCTTTTAGCCTATTCATCCTACTCTCTTATTCCTCCCTGCAGCAGATAGCTTACCACCAATGAGTTTAGTTCTCTTCGAGGTTTCTACCTGTTTAAGGCAAGTTTTCCTAGCTCCTCCCAAACTCTTGCTCATGGTGGATTAAGTATGGTCTCAATGTAAACAGTGGCAGTTCTGGGGAGGGGCCAACAGTGGCCAGTGCCCCTGTAAAACTGAACCTGGACCCCCTGTGCCCCCCCCCTCCACACCAAACAAATATTATACAATAAAAAAAAGCTTTGGTATCGCGCCGATGTTACACTTGCACTTGGTTCCAGTCCCTTAGAGCGCTAAGGGACTCATGTTGAGTGTAAACATCCAATCAGCTGCTGTCAGTCTGCATGTTGATATAGTGCACAGTAGTATATATGTCTAGTATAAAGGGATGCACTGAAGTTTTGCTAGTTTGTTCCCAGCCGGTCCTCACCCTTCTCAGTCTCTTTTGTCAGGGTTGAATGTGTCCCTCTGACAACACCCTTGCCCCCAGCCTGGCCCCCCCAGTAAAATTGGTCTAGAACCGCCCCTGGATGTAAAGGGTCATAAGTTACCTTTTGGCCTTTTTTAAGATGATCAATTGATGGATTGATTATTTAACTTGTTCCAGCTGATTCATGCATGTGGAGTTGGCCTACTGAATGATACTATAAAGAATGGGTTGAATAAAAGTTCAGGAAATGAGTCATAGTAAAAGTAGACCAGGACTAAGTTAATATTGCTCCAAGGATAATCAAGTTAATATCTGAAAACCCAGAGGGTCTTCGTTTCTAAAGTTGATTGAAGGAGGAGACAGTGATGAAAAGATTGACAGGGTAAAGAATTCAAGAAGCACAAAGGGGTCAAATGTGAAGAAGTTTAAAGACTGTGCCTGTGACCCAGACGAATCCTCTGAGGGGTCTGGTGGACGAACACTGGCGTGGCGGTCTGTGCAGCCCGATCCAGAGTCGCAGCCTGGGTCTGGCCCCCTGCGCCTCGATGGCCGACAGCAGCTCATGGACCACACCCGCTGCCTCGTGGGTGTGCATCGTTGCCAGGGTCCCACCTCGCTCCCGGCAGCTCCGCCCAGCCTCCCTGAAGCTCCTCTTCTGGAGGAAGACGCTGTAGCATCCATCCTGGTGGCAGAGTGCGTCTCTCTCCTCCAGCTGAGCCCGGGCCGCTGGCTGCTCCCCCTCCGGCTCCCTTGGCCTCTGGGCCAGACAGACCGTCAGCAGCCACAGGAGACACAGGAGACTCATGCTGCTGCAGCTGCTACTGCTGATGGCATGCATCCTCCTCCGAGACATGAAGTTAATCTAGACCAAAACTGAGGGAGTACCCTCTTACTGTCAAAATAAATAAGGATGAGACTTTTTACCTCCTTTAGAAATAAACCTGACTCAAATTAAATTAATCTAACAAGCTGAGACTTTCCAAACTAGTCTTTTTTACCTTCCCTTTTGTTGTCTTTAATAAATATTTGGTTGAATTCCAGCAGATCTGTCTAAAATCAAATCTGATTCCCTTAATTTACCTGAAATCTCACACAAACAGCCTTACAGTGCAGAATCAGTCAAACTCCATTCATCGGCAAACTGCTGCCACATTTAAACAGAGTCCACAGATTCTGTTATAACTAATAGAAACCAATGCAGTCCAGGGGAATCATTTTCAAAGTCCACAACAGTCCAGCAGAGTCCAAAATAAAGTCCATTGAAGTACCAGCAGAGTCCAGGGGTCAGAATGGATGAATGATGCAGTCTGCCCTTCAGATAAATCCAGGAGATTTTTTAAATAGAGTCCAAATATGAACCTGATGAATTTCAGAGTCCCTCCAGTATCTGATCCTGCTGGGGCTTTCTTGCCTCTGCAAAGCCTGACTGAACCTCAGAAAGGGAGTCAGATGGGGGAGGGTGGAAAGGGGGGGGGGGGGGGGGGGGGGGGGGGGGGGTCTACGTAGAGGAAAAAGAATTGTGTGTTTTTGGAAGAGGGGGCTGGTAAAGTGTGTGAGTGTATAAGAGAAGGCTGGAGGGGTTGACGGATTGGGTTTGGGGGGGGGAATCGGGGAAAAGGGGGGGAGGCAGAGTAGAAAACCCTCAGAGAGTTATGAAAACCATACGGCACCATTCTGTCCCCCCCTCTGTCTTCCCTATGGCTTTAGACACATGCATGCACTCTCTCACACACACTCACACACACATACACTCACACACACACACAGCCTGCAAGTAGTGCATGCTGCACAGCATCCGCAGGAGTGGAAAGTGTTTGTCAGCTCAGTGAGATGGAGAGATTGTCTCCCCCTTCTCCTTCTCCTTCTTCTTCTTCTACTTCTTCTTCTTCCATCATTTTATCCTCTTCCACTTTTGTGATTCGTTCCATCCCTTTGTGTCTTTTTATTTATTCTTCTTCATGTCATTCTGCCTTAAACTCAATCTTTGATGCAAATCTGAACCCTGACTGTTCTTTTCCTCCACACAACCCCCTCTCTCTTCTCTCTTCCTCCCTTCTCTCACCCCGTCCACACCAGCTGGAAGTTTTTTTTTTACAATCTAATGGAAACATCAGCTGAATACCTGTTGGACCATATGTGTATATGTGTGTGTTTGTGTGTGTGTGCGTGTGTGTGTGTGTTCATTATCATCACTCTTATACAATAACTTTGTTTGGGCACAGATGTCTCAGTGTAAAGGTTTCTTCAGTGTGTGTGTGTGTGTGTGTGTGTGTGTGTGTGTGTTTGTGTGTTTGGCTACCACTCGGGGGCATATGGAGGAGAGGAAACAGGAAATGCCAGATGTGCATCAGCCTGACCTCTCAGTAGCTGGGGAGCCAGGGAAGTGTGTAGTTTGGGGGTACCTCCACTGCCGTCACATGATCCGTCCGCCATGAATGAATGGTACGCCTGGTGCCGAGTCAAAGGCTGAGTTTTGATTTTCCAAAGAAAAACAGGATCCTTTTTCCTTGTAGCTCCGCTCCGAGCAATGCCAAAGATCAGTGGAGGAAGCCAGTTCCTCTGATTTAAGAGGATTCAATTAAGCCCCGGTTAAATTGCTACAGATTTAAAGCAGCCGGGACAAACAACTGGGCGGGAGATAGTCAAGTAAACCAAACACAAACAAGAGGAGGAAAATTGCTTGGGCACACAATAGTTCATCACATAAATGCTCATCACGCCTTTCAGTGTGGAAAGTGTGACCTGCCAAAACTCAATTTAGGCAGCTTGATGTCATTATCAAAAGCTGCAGCGTTTCTCTTGTGTGGTCTGAAGTGGACTGGCTTCTTAATGCAAGTTTAAAAACCCGCTGCAGCTTTGAACCACAGGGTGATGAGATGGAAAAGTCGTGTTGTGTGTGTGTGTGTAGCTGCATCAGTTATTAGCTGTATCAGTTTTTTTCTCTGTGTGCAGCAGATGAGCTGTCTCACTGTGGCTCCTTGTTGGTTTTGGCAGATGACATATATACAGTATACAGCGCGATTCAGCAGTCTTTTTCCAGTTATGTAACAACCATCGGAACTCGATTGAGAACAAACATCAAACCTCAGGATCCTGGAGAACCTAAAGAGCCTTTTGGTCTCACTCCCCACCTCTTTCTCCTCCTCCTCCTCCACCTCCTTCTGTCCTCCTCTGACTTTTCTTTTTCTTGGACTACCCCATCCTCCTCTCTCCTCTGCCTCCTCTCTGTATTATTCTTTCTCCCCCTTCATCCCTCCTCTCCTTTCTTGCATCCTCTTCTTCCTCCCCCCTTCCCTTATCTTCTCTTACTACTCCCCCTTTGGCTCATTATTCGAGCTCCAAAGTCAGCAATCTCTCTCCCAGACCCCCAGCTTCTTACCCCAAACCTCCCACTCGTGCTCTGTTTATTCTATCATTCAGGCCGCTTGACCCGTCCTCCTGCTCAGACAGCCCCGCCCCCAGAGACACATACCAGAAATGTAATTGATAGAACAGACAAAACTTCTTCTTTCCATAGCCCTGCACTTTCAATTCCCCTCTTTCACATTAATGTACTTACAGTACCTGAAAGCTGCTCCATCTTCCAACCCAAAGACCTCTAATGGAACATACAGAGCTCTTGATTTTATACTCCCCACCTCCTAGGTCAAATCCTTCCCCCTACCTCCTACCTCCTACCTCCTTGACTCCTAGCCACTTGCCACATATCATTACTGGATCTGATACTCTCTCAACTTCCAGCTACTAAGCAGCTGAACTAAACCTCCCAGTTCCAAAACCTCTCTGTTTCACTTTAATCCCCAAGTCAGTATTTTAGCAGCTGAAAAGCTGCTCTTGATTTGATGTTCTCTGGAGGCCCCGAACCGTCGGTATTTGGATTAATAATGGTAGAAAGATACTTCAGAGACAAAACACCACATATATTAAAGAAGAATAAGGCTGGACTCAGCTTGACAATAACTTGTTAGTAACAATAACATGCTGTTTGACCACATCACAAACTTAACTGTATTAACCAACAGACACATGCAAAGTCACAATAAAAAGAAACAGGGTTCATGCAATTAAAACTTGAATAAAGGGAGAACACATTACACATTTTCACACCATGAAGTGTACACTACTGTGTTGTATAATATTGTATCATATCTCAATGTCTTATATTGTATTGTGTTGTATTGCATCAAACTGTACCATAACATGCATGGCATCATGTCATGACATCTCACAACCAAGCGGCAAACTCCGGTCTCAAACGATGAAGCCAATGCGGAAGTGCTATAAACTGCAATACATCGAAAATCCGCTTGAGGCTGGCTGCAGAAACACCGGAAACCACATTGATATGAATGGGAAAAAGACGATCTTTGCAGCATTAATAAACATGTTTACAGCCTGGTTCAAAAAACGGCTTGGCCCTACAACGCTAATCTCTCTAATGGCATACACTGTACGGGGAGTGAATTTTTTTCTAACGTGACGGTTAAGAAGATATTAAGATTATGAGTTTTGCCCAAATAAGGACATGACTGACGTGAATCCTGGTCGGGAACACACAGCCATTGGCTAAGAGACTCACACTACGTCACACTCTGCCTAGTTGAGTTCCGCATTACCAATATGGCTGCCGCCGTCGATTTGCTTCAAAACAGCTCTCAGGAACAGATGGGTGACGTCACGGATACTACGTCCATATTTTTTACAGTCTATGCTCACAACACATCGTCTCATATAGTATTTATTGTATCATATCATATTGTGCCGTATTATATTGTGTCTTGTTGTATCCTATCATACCATATTGTGTAGTATTGTAATGTATCACATCGTATCTATTGTACTGGTTGGCATGGTATCATATCGTTTTGTTTCTTATGGTATACATCCTTTTCTTTGGTTTGGTATCTGTCGTACCATGTCATGTCCTAGCATATCATACCATACCAAATCATATCATATCGTGTTGTAACATATCGTATCGCATCGTATCGCATCGTCTCCTAATGAATCGGATCAAATCGGATCTTATCATATCAGGTTTTTTTTGGTATATATCTTTTTTTGGTTTTGTTTTTTATCGTATAGTGTCATGTCCTATTGTATCATATCGTACAATCTCGTGTCATATCATATCATATCCCATTGCATCGAATCCTAATGTATCATATTGTACTTCATCGTATTGTATCGCTTCTTAGCATATCGCATCATATGGCATTGTATCATAGTGTATCGTATCGTATCGTATCATATCATATCGTATTGTATCGTATCGTGCCGTATCGTATCTTATCATATCGTATTGTATCTTATCATATCGTATTGTATGGTATTGTATGATATGGTATGGTATCATATCGTATTGTATCATATCGTATCGTATCGTATTGTATCGTATCGTATCGTATTGTATCGTATCGTATCGTATTGTATCGTATTGTATCGTATTGTATCGTATTGTATCGTATTGTATCATATCATATCGTATTGTATCATATCATATCGTATTGTATCGTATCGTATTGTATCGTATTGTATCGTATCATATCGTATTGTATCGTATTGTATCGTATTGTATCATATCATATCGTATTGTATCGTATCGTATTGTATCGTATTGTATCGTATCATATCGTATTGTATGGTATTGTATCGTATTGTATCATATCATATCGTATTGTATCGTATCGTATTGTATCGTATTGTATCATATCATATCGTATTGTATCATATCATATCATATCGTATTGTATCATATCATATCGTATTGTATCGTATCGTATTGTATCGTATTGTATCATATCATATCGTATTGTATCATATCATATCGTATCGTATTGTATCGTATTGTATCGTATTGTATCATATCATATCGTATTGTATCGTATTGTATCATATCATATCGTATTGTATCGTATTGTATCATATCATATCGTATTGTATCGTATTGTATCGTATTGTATCATATCATATCGTATTGTATTGTATCGTATTGTATCGTATTGTATCGTATTGTATCATATCATATCGTATTGTATCGTATTGTATTGTATCGTATTGTATCGTATTGTATCGTATTGTATCATATCATATCGTATCGTATTGTATCGTATTGTATCATATCATATCGTATCGTATTGTATCGTATTGTATCGTATTGTATCGTATCATATCGTATTGTATTGTATCGTATCGTATTGTATCGTATCGTATTGTATTGTATCATATCGTATTGTATCGTATTGTATCGTATTGTATTGTGTCATATCATATCGTATTGTATCGTATTGTATCGTATTGTATCGTATTGTATTGTATCGTATTGTATCATATCATATCATATCGTATTGTATCGTATTGTATTGTATCGTATCGTATCGTATCGTATTGTATCATAACATATGGTATTGTATGGTATCATATTGTATTGTATTGTATTGTATGGTATGGTATGGTATGGTATGGTATTGTATCGTGTGGTATTGTATTGTATCATTTTGTATTGTATTGTATGGTATGGTATTGTATGGTATGGTATTGTATGGTATGGTATCGTATGGTATCGTATTGTCAGGAAGGTGGTCAGGAACTTGTAAGGTATTATCATTAGCAATGCACAGAGATCAGGTGTGCCAGCAGGCAAAGAGTTGCTTTTTTTTAGGGCTATGGCAACTTATCTGATCTCTGTTCATGACAGGGATCCTGAAGGCTCAAAGTAGGCTTTTAGGTTTACCAAGATCAGATGGTAAATAAAGGAGTTCATCCTCTGCAGACCTTGAATGTGTTCACAAAATATGTGTCAGTGCTTTCAGTAGCTTTTGTTGAAGTTTGTTAAATCCCTCAAAACTGTCAGCCTCATGAGGAAAAGTCAGGAGGTCTTCAAAGTCTGAAGGTTCATCCTAGAAGGAAACTTTGAAGTCCATGCAGCATTGTTTAATATGTCTGGTTTTACAAGCCAGCTGTCCAGACAGTAACACATTTACAAGATTCATACTTTTTTATCCTCTGCTTGGATAGTTTAAAGGTTTTTCTTTCTCGCTTGACTGGGATGAAAAGAGGAGTGCCACTTCTCAGCAAGCCCCCAACTCATTTCTATGAAGCTGCTTTTTTTCTGTCCTTGTTGTTTGGAGAGAAGACGTGCAGCATTCAGGCTTATTTAAGCTTTTCTGCCATATCAAATACAGGAGGACACGTCAGTTGTTCATTTTTCCCCAACCACTGGTGTCCTATGACACGCACACAAGGACCTACACAGGCACACACACACATATACACATGGACACACACTGAAGCAATTAGCTGCGGCCTTGTGGTTAAATAATGGAGTGTAGGCATTCCTGGTGATTTCGGAGGAGTGCAGGAAAAAGATGATACTTTTCAACCCCTTCTTCTACAAGGTCCATATGTTTCATCCTTCATAGCAGACATGATCACCTCCTTCCACACCCAGACTGTCAACAAATCTTCACCTCAAATATCTGAGCAGGCCGGGGTCTCTGTTGAAAAGTTTAATCCTGAAGGAATAATCGGCTTGCCAGTTGAAGTCTAAAGTTACTTGAACAATCAGCTGAAAGAATTCAGACATTTTTAGTGGTAGCTGTTGGCTAGTCGGTTTGCAGCAATGTCTAAGTTGTGTTTATATGCCAGGTGACCTATATTAACCTTTATTTAACCTGGGACTGGTTTACAGAGCATGCTTTCAGCCGTGTCCTTGCTGCTTCATGCTTAGTTTCACTCGTGTTCACACCTGGGAGCTGCACAGTTAAAGCCATCAACTCTCATCTCCTGAACTGCTCAGATACCTTGAATCCAAATCAGCGAGGGGAGGGTCTGGAAAATATGATCTAAAGGTTCATCTTCTTATAGCTAAGATTGAAGTCATTGCATTCTTTCAACTGGTTAAAAAAAAGAGGAGGGGGGAAAGAGCAGCATGACTTGAATCCTGTTTCTGAATTTCTACTTCAAAAGTCTGGTATAAAACAAAAATAGCTGCTGATGGAAAACTCAGTGACCGAGCTCTTTTTACGCCAAACATTTCTTAGCTTTGGAGAAAGATAAAACGAGGAACATGACTAACAAAAGGCTCAGGTGACACAAATGCACAATCGTCTGGACTGCAATTACACTTGCACATGCATAAACAAACAGACAGACAGAAACTCTGCTTGAAAATCTCCCCAGAACTGCAAGGAAAGGCAGAAAGAGAGACGAAGCAAGCTCTGGGAGAGGATAATTCCTGACAGATTATTCCTTTACCAGATGATCGGCTCAGCTTTTCCGTAGACACAGCCATGCACATTCGCACACAGACACACAGACATCTTACACTTCTTTGTTGCGTCTTTCATGATACAGTCATACTTCTCCAGAGAGGGGACATAATGGTGAATGCATTACCAATAATAAGAGAGGATGACGACTACACAAAGAGAAGTGGAGGACACAATGGCTGAGAGAGCAGCAGAGACATACTGGCGTCAGATGTTTAGGACCTCTGAGATAATCCACCTCACGTCTGACTTCTCTCTGCAGCATTTCTTTGTACTCTCTCAGGTCTTTTCCCTTTAAACAAAATATTTGCTACACCGCATCCACATCCCCATGTGACCTCACCTCAATTTTCAGTGTGCCTCTTAAAAACAAAAACAAATTGCAGAGAAACAGTAAACTGCCTGACTCAGCGTCAGCACGAGAAGGTTAATCATTCCCCACAACCACAGACTACTTATGTGCAGGGAAGTCAAATAACAGTCTGTATTTCTTGCTCTCAGTTACTCTGCGTGCTTCGTTTCACATTCCCGACTGTGACTCAGCGGTCACCTGGAAGTCTCAGAATCGGCTGCAGAATCCTAGACTGTTTTAAGTTGGTCCATCTCTGGAAAAATGACACTCAGGAGGTAAATAGGTAATACTGTTGCTTCTTGCGAAAAAGCAGCTGTCAAGCTGTCAAGTTGATCCACAGCAGTCCTCCCAATTCCCCAAACTCTCGACAGCCAGCAGCTGAAGACTTTGTTGTGCTGGAGGGATCCCAAAACAGAGAGATGAAAAGTGAAAGTGCAGTAAGAGGGGATTATGATGAGAAATCTGCAGTCTCTCCTCCTATAAATAAAGACTGGAAACCAACACCCACCGTAATCCATTTACGGATAGGAAGTTGAACCCCAGTTTGTGACTATAAGATTTATACTGCTCATGTCTGCACTGTAAAAAAAAAAAACAGCTAGCATGTCCACAAGTAACATTTCCACCTCTGAAGTTGTCGGGCATGTTGTGTTGTATTCTGGAGTCTTAACAGTCCCAGCTAAGGCATACTTCAGCATGAACAGATCAAACAAATTAGATAGACCATAAACTTCATTATGTCATTATTTAGTGAAGTACTATGCTAGCAGCTACATGCTTTATCATGCTACATCTGTTTTTAGGTAAGCGTTAGCATCTGTTTGAGATAATCTCCAGCTCCTGTTTTCAGATTCCCTTTAGCTACTGTATCTGTTTTAAGTTAGCGCCTTTATTAAATCTCCTCTATAGTTTCTGTTTCAAGAAATCATTTAGTCTCTGATTTATGATATAGGCCTACTTACTCACCTCAATCAATCAATCAATCAATCAATCAATCAATCAATCAATCAATCAATCAATCAATCAATCAATCAATCAATCTTGACTTGTATAACACCAAATCAAAACAAATGTTATCTGAAGACTCTTTCCAAACAGAGCAGGTCTAGACCGGACTCTATGTTCTATTATCAACAGAGACCCAACATCAATACAGGATAAGATCCAGTCCCATCTTCCAGACAGGACTCAGTCTGATCTCATCTTAATCCACCATGAGCAGAGCACTTTGCAGCATTTAGCAAGTTACAGTGGCAAGGACAAACTTCCTTTAACAGGTAGAAACCTCCCGCAGGACCAGACTCATGTTAGACACACATCTGCTGAGACCGTGTTGGAGAGAGGGATAGAGGAGAATAAGAGAGAGAGATGATAGTGGTGAGACGAGTTGTAGTAGTTGGAGAAGCTAGAGTCTGGCACATCCACAGCAGTAGAGATCTAGAGGAACCTACAGGACAAGGGAGCTCAGGGACTCCAGAAAGGTCTATGGTTAGTAACTTTAATGGGACAGGAAGAGTTAAAGTAAGTGAGGGGGTTCGCAGTGTGTCAGTTCCCCTGGCAGTCTAAGCCTATAGCAGCATAACTAAGATCTGGTCCAAGCCTGATCCAGCTCTAACTATAAGTTTCATCAAAAAGGAAAGTTTGAAGCCTACTCTTAAAAAGTAGAGAGGGTGTCTGCCTCCTGAACCCAGACTGATAGATGATTCCAAAGGAGAGGTGCCTGATAATTGAAGGTTCTACCTCCCATACTGCAGACCTGTTTCAAATTATCTCTTAGCTCCCATTCAAGATCCCTCTTTGCTTCTGTTCCATGCCCCTTACACAGATTGTAATGTTTGCTGTTTGGCAAAGTTTGGGCCCAAAGGATTTATAACCCTGATAAACCAGCTGCTGTTGATGGGTTCACACTGGAGTTAAGTTTGTTGGGAGTCTTGTACATCCGAAAGAGGATTAAGGTTTCCTCAAACATCTGTATGAGCCACAAAGGAGCACAGCAAAGCGTTTGTACTGACACCTAGGTATTGAAGATTAGCAGTTCTGCTAAACTAAGCTGAGCCAAGCTAAGTGAAACTAAGTCGAGCTAAGCTAAGCCAACAGTTGTGTCAAACTTCTCATCTTATCCCTGGAATAAAGAATGAAAATCAGTATATTTAAAGATACTTGTAATCTCTCATCCCTTAAACAACATCAGGTTTGATTTAGAAGCAAAATAACGCTGGAAGGAAGAACGTGTTTTCATCATATTCAGATATTAAAAACATCTACATCCATGACTTCAGTCAATACAGTGATCTACAGAAGTCTGTGAATGAAGTCTGTCTTCTCTGGTTTGTGAGGTTGTCTTTTTCTAATTAGCTCATCAGGCTGTCTCATTAATCTTACACGTCTGTCACAACCTTTCACCTTTCATTCCTAAAGCTCCTCTGTTTTCCACTGACCCCGAATCCCCTCCAGTGCCCCGACTCTGTTACTCCACATTCTGGATTTCCTCAGGGACACCCTAATGTTTGCCCCCATCCTCCACCTCAACCTTTCCTTCTCTGTTCTCCTTGATATTTTTCATCTCCTCTTCCTCTCCTCCTCCACTCTCTCTCTCCCTCATGCTGGCATTGCTGTGGTTACTTCTGGCTGTGACTGCTCTTTCTCACAAAGCCTGGCTCACGTTGCCTTCATTTCTTTTTTCCTAATAATGTCACTTTATAGTTGTTTCTCTACACTTTGGTTCCATTGTGTTTGTTGGCCGTCTGTGGTCTGTCTGTCTCTTTCACTCTCTGTCTGTCTGTCTCCATCCCTTTTCAATCATTTGCATTCATCTGTTTTTCTCTAACACACACACACACTTGCACACACACCTTTCTGTCTGCCAGGGAAAGTTGTCCCGGTGTTCTGTTTCAATACAGTAGGAAATATTTCCAACCATGCAGGAAATGTCTGCAGAGCTAGAACTGTTCTCTTCTCATGCACATGAACACAGCAGCCATGTAAACGCACACCCTCCCTTTATATATAAAAATACTCTTTTATTTGAAACCCCAACACAAAATGAACTTCATTGTAAAAACAGTGCATTAAAAATGTGGGCGTATATTTAATTTCACAGAATCTGGCAGACAAAGGCCGGAGGGGGAGCCAGGCTGCAGACAGGAACGGCACCATAGAAAAAGGGGTCTGTCAGCGGGAAGAGAAGCACAAGAAACAGCAGCAAACCCATCACGTACGAAAAGAGCAGAGCTGACTTCTGAGGGTGTTGAAGAGCAGAGCCGATGTCAGGGAGGCCCTGACTGTTACAGAATGAATGGCACAGAACTGGACCCACGACGTGACCTGTGGAGAGAGACTTTAGTTTAAATGAGGTGTGGAGTGGAAGTGTATGGAAACTTAATGTGGTGTGACTTTATTTCTCACCAGTTCTCATGAAAATAAAGGCAGTGAAGGCACCGAACACAGTCGTGTATAAGAACTGCATCCCTGTTAAAGAACGACACAGAGAAAATACAAGAATGAATTCATCTTATTACCCAGCTCCCTTACTGATCTTCCGGCTGTGTAAGATGCTTAATTCTGATTGGTCAAGTAAGGGATGATGGTTAGCAGGAAGTTATGGGGAATAGAATCCCAGCAGTGTGAGACAAGACCCCCATGCAAGGCAGAACAATCCGCCAGAACTCTTTTTCTCAGACTGATTTGACATGACGTGTGATCAGTTTGTCTCTGGTGTTGCTCATGTTAGTGAAAGTTAATAACCATTGTCAAGGGGTTTAGACCAATCAGATCAAGCGTCTTACACAACCAGACGATCAGTAAGAGAGCCGGGTAATAAAACTTGTTGACGACAGTTATTAACTTTCACTAACAAGAGAAAACTGATCACACGTCAGGTCAAATCAATCCATGGAAAAGAGTTCCGACACATTTTGCTTCTGCTTGCTGACACCATAGACCGTAAGGTGAGGTGAAACCGTTAGCTTCTGTTAGCATCAAAACAATGTGGCTAGTTTTGATTAGCATGCTAAATCAACAGGCTAAGGACACTTTCATATTGGATCCTATCCAAGCGTCAACCTCCGGTCTCAAAATATGAAGCCCATGCGGAAGTGTTATAAACTGCAGTTCATCAAGCATCCACTTGAGGCAGGCTGCAGAAACACAGGAAACCACATAGACACCCATTCAAAGAAGACAATCTTTGCAGCAGAAATAAACATGTTTACAGCCTGGTTCAAAAACAGTTGAGGTCTGAGTAGCTAATTTCTCTATCTGTACAGGGGTGAATTTCTTTATAACGTGACAGTTCAGAAGATATTAAGATTACAAGTTTTGCCCATTTAAGGACATGACTGACAGGTGGGAACATTGTAGCTGTTGGCTAGGAGGTTCAAACCCCGCCTCTTTACCTCACACTAAGTTTGGTTGAGTTCAACATTTCCAATATGGCTGCTGCCGTCGATTGGCTTCAAAACAGCACCCAGGAACAGATGGGTGACGTCACGGATACTACGTCCAGATTTTATACAGTCCACCAAAATTGACACCAATCAAAAGTTCCTTTATGTTATACATCCACAACATTTTAACAAAGATAAAGCAACGTGGGATTTACTGGAGGCTGGTGATCCTGTCCACTAATATTATCAACAAGCGGAGCTGGTGAGAGAGACTTAAGGTTAGCGATCTCTGCAAAGAAACTTAAACCATGAGCGGTGGTGATGATAGCAGCAGGGTTCAAAGTTGTGACATTTGTTTATTTTTAAAGGTGTGTGAAGCGCAGAGCTCAGAGAAGAAGGAGAGCTGAATGAGGACAGTTTCATGTTCAATCCACCACAACAGGAAGATAAGAATCCATCACCATGGAATGATCACTGACGAGGAATCACTGGGACTATTTTCAAAAACTAATGGATTTGTATTTTAACTTAGTAGCTGGGTAATAATCAGGATAATGCATGGCTAGCAGGTGTTATGGGAAATAGAACCCCTTACATATCAAACCCTGTCTTTTGTATAATCCTGCAGCTGTTTTAGATCTTACATCTGTAACAGCTTAGGAATCAAACTGTTTTTATGTTGCCTTTAAATTTAAGTCTTTATTCCAAACCTTTATCTCTCAGTATTACTTTTTAGTTAACTGTAGGGAAGTTTGGCAGCTGACTGACCTGAGACCAAGAGGATGACTCTCATGCTGTCCTTGTGGAGGCGCCGTTGTTCTATGATGTGGTGGAAGTGAGCTGGAATAAAACCAACAATCAGTTCTGAATTATGTTGATAACCACAGCTGAAAGACTTGAAGTGTGTTACAAGTCCTAATGTCTGATGTGAAAGAGTCAGATGTGGATTATTCATTGAGATTTTTACAGCCTGAAGTCAGTTTGCCATACCGACACCAAAGAAGAGAGGAGCAGTGAAGATGGCAGCGGTGGGTCCTGTGCAGGGCACCAACATGGGCAGCATGGCTCCTCTGAACACCAGCTCCTCCGTCACTGGTGCCACCACCTGGTTCCTGATCCACACTGCATCCCCCACACACAACCTCCAGGACCTCACATCTGGGACCATAAAAGTCAGGGCTTTATGATGACATATACATCATCACATGCTTACAAGAAGACAATAAACCACCCCCAGCTGTGATGTGCGTCTTTAGTTGACCTCACCGAATGCAGACTTCAGCTCCCCCGTGAAGCCGTCAGGGTTGTCCATCGCAGAGTGAACCAGAGGACCCAGATAAAACACCTCGTGTGTGGAACAAAATAAAATGTTTATGATAACCAGTGGAAGTATATAAAACAGATGAAAGAGGAGGATGTAAACACTATTACAGGGAACATTTTTTCAGAGTGTGGTTCGAGCATGCTCGTGGGGTATGTGTGTAAACTGCAGCCATATAATAGAGGCCGTAAAGAAACCCATTATTACGCTGGGGATATAAGATGCATCCTTAAAATGTTGAAACTGATTTAGAGAAGCATGAATTGAACAGTGTAAGAGGAGAATTAGACTCTAGAGGAGATTTAGAAGACAAAATAAAGTCCTTGGTTCCTTCATCCTATTTTCTATCAACTCTCATTCAACTGACAAACTGACTCGACCCTCTATAAATTATAAGGATGACTTTGATTTGTTTGAAAAGCAAATGCTCTCATTATAATACCGGAAATCTTTTATTTGTTGGGCATTGACTTCTAAACAATCTGTTCTTTCAAGCCCTAAGAACTATTTTTAATACATCATCTATGAAAGGCAGCTGCTCAAGTTGATTCTAGTTAAAGTCTCTCCACATGAGCTTTCTTAAGGGATGGAGTACCCTTGTTTCTCTTTGATATACCATGGTGAGTAGTAAGGGCAGTATGGTTGCAGGAACCAGACCCTCCAAACGAACTCCCATCAACTCCAACACAGACGCATCGACCTGCAGGGACAAAATGTAAAACCTTGTTATCACCCTAAAGTGATTATTAGTTAAGCTAATGAGACCCAAGGCTTAACCTCACACAACACCTTATGTATGACTAACAATGCCCCCCAGAGGTGAGGACAACTCCTTCAACCAAGCGGCAACCTCCGGTCTTAAAATATGAAGCCCATGTGGAAGTGTTAAAAACTGCAGTTCCTCAAGCGTCCACTTGAGGCTGGCTGCAGAAACACAGGAAACCACATACACACCCATTCAAAGAAGACGATCTTTACAGCAGAAATAAACATGTTTACAGCCTGGTTCAATAAACAGATTAGGACTGAATAGCTCATTTCTCTATCAGCAAACACTGTACGGGGGTGATGTTTTTATAACTCTGTATTTTTGAGCATATTAAACTTATGAGTTTTGCCCAAATAAGGGTGTAGCTGACTTGATTGACAGGTGGGAACACTGTAGCTGTTAGCAAGGAGGCTCAAAGCCCGCCTCTTTACATCACAGAAGTTAGGTTGAGTTCAGCGTTTCCAATATGGCACCCACCGACAATTGGCTTCAAAACAGCGCTTCAGAAACAGATGGATGACATCACAGATACTAGATTCACTTTGAACTTGTGCAACCCTGACCTTTGACCTCCTGGTGGACTGGATGTCCCATTACACACTGTTCATTTCTCTATTTGTAGGACTGATAATGGTTACTCTACTCTTCATAGTGTGTGTATGATTATCAGAGATGTGCTGAGCTTTTGCAAACCTCCAACTCTCCTCTGCAAGTCATTTTGTCCTGGCTGCGTTCTCTTGGCAAAGCCCGATGATGTGTGTCTGCATACTTGTGAATTTAAAGGTACCCCTGAATTAAAAAGAGATCTGTACAGCACATACTGTAGTTTAAGGGCAGCATAGACTGTCTTTTACAAGGCCTGCTACTCCTGACAAGAATAAGTTAATCTGCTGAAATATTTCAGTTTAGATTCCCATATCTACACGCCTTGATTTTTTAGAAGAGTTTTAGAAGGTTGGGGGATTATTTCTGTTTCTTACCGCCTGTGTAAAAGATGACTGAAACACCCTTTCTTTTTTCTCTTTAGACATTTGTTTCTGACTTCTTGGAAAAAGAAAACAAATATAAAGTTGTCAAAAGCAAACTGAGAATGTTTTGGACATCATTTTTCTCTGTAGGTCAAGAAAAGCATACTTAGAAAATGTCTTTATTAGTCCCTGTGTACTCACCCTGATATCCGCCCCATGCATCCATGCCTTCACCACAGCAGGTGACAGAGCAGAGACCAGCAGCACACTCCCACAGCGTCGCTTTATCACACTGGGATGGTCCCTGCACTCACACACACACACACACACACCCACAGTTTAACACTAGAGTCTAACAGCACCGTGTAAGGTCTACTGCTGAGGTGTGTACCTGGGTAAGCTGCTCCTCCAGACGTACAGACTGCCAACGTACAAACTAGCGAGCAACAGGCAGCTGAGCACACAAACCCTACATGTGTGGATGTTTTCCTCCTGCATGGTAACGACAGGGTCATGATCTGGTTCCTGCATGACAGAAGTGAGGTGACCGTCTGAGACAGAGGAGTCTCCTCAGGTAAGCTGAAGCAGGTTCATGGGTCTGTGGATTGGTTTCGTTCTGCCTGTCATTTCAGATTAGTGGAGTGAGGCAAGCTGATTAGAGCTAATACTCTACAGAACACACACACACACACACACACACACACACACACACACACACACACACACACACACACACACACACACACACACACACACACACACACACATATGGTACACACATGCTCTGTCACAGGCCAGTAATTTTCTTCACAGATGGGCCCACAAGCTACAGGTGGACACAATGTAGACCCCCAACGTTGACCCAGCAGGTGTGAGCTTGTGCCCACACAGGCTCCTCACCCTGAATCTGCCCCTCTCTCCAGAGGATAATAATGATTGATAAGACTTATATGGAGCTTTTCTAATTTCTCAAAGAAGCTTTACATGATTTGAAAAACAGATATAGTAAGTATAGGACACAGAAGGACAGATCAGAGATAGAGAGGGAGTAGAGGTCATGTGTTGTAGGCTTTTCTTAAGAGGTAGGTTTTGAGTTGTTTTTTAAATAAGTGAAGAGAGTCAGAGTTGCAGATGTTTGGAGGGAGAGAGAGCCAGAGAGTTGGGGCAGCAATGGCAGAGGCTCTGTCCCCCAAGGTGCAATGCTTAGACTTGGTGATGGGGGACAGGAAGTCTGCATCTGATGATCTGAGGAGTGGCGTTTGAGGAGGAGAGTCAGGCTAAGGGGGGAAGTTATTGGGGGCTTTAAAGGTGATGAGCAGGATCTTAAAGTGGTTTTGGTACTGTATGGGGAGCCAGTGAAGGTGCTGAAGGATGGGTGTGATGTGAGCTCTGGTGCAGGAGTGGGTGAGTAACTGGGCAGCTGAGTTCTGAAGATATTGTAGTATTATAAATAATAAAAGGCATTAACTGGCGACTCAGATTTCAAATATTAAGAATATTAAATCCATAAATCTGCTCACATAGATAAGTCTGGAGCCTTTTTGATCAGCTTCACCTATTTGAGGCTTGACTTGATGCTGTCACATCCAAAAACCCTCCCGGGTCATGTTTTGCTCAAAGTTAGTAAGATACAAAAATTCAAAATGTAAGCAACCAACCAATATTTATTTTTCTTAAACATATTTTCCTCATACGTCATCACATCTTCACCTTATAAATAAAGACAGAAACATCAGGCATACAGTGTGTGATGAGTTTACAGTAGAGTTTCATTTGAACAGCACATCTCAAACGAGTCACAGGACACACAAACAAGGAAACACATTCACAGCTGCGTACGTGACGGCTGATTAAAGGCACTCTGAATAACGCTCTGACTATATTTGTGCTCATAAGGGATTCAAAAACACTTAAATATGATGAAACTTTCACTATCTGACATCTACAACATCTCTTCACTCTTAACGTCCTGGGGTTGAGTCCAGCTCATGACTTACTGAGTGTCATTTATAACTTACGAGTCTCTGCATGTCACAGCCAAACATTTCTCACTCTCAAGGAGGACATGTCTAAAAATGAAATGCTGAAAAACAAAAAACTGAAAACTTTTTTGGTTAAATATGAAGGAACTTCACAACATCTGGTCATGACTAAGGAAACGCCAGTGACTCTGGAGCGAAGTCACAGAAGAATAAACACACAAACACACAAATGTAATAGATGTACAACAACCTGACACACCGTTTAAATAAATAAAAACATGAGAACAGAGTCAAAATAATACTTTAACAGTAAGACAACCTGAAGTAATAAAAACTCTTCAAAGAAGGCACGTGTTTCAGCCTTTAGTTCCATGATAACAGTTCTCCGGGAACACAAAGGCACTAAAGGAAGTGGGAAAAACTAAATTCCTCTTTTAATCGTGTGCAAAAACGTCAAACAGATGAAAACATGAGAGATGTTTTCAGGACTTCACACGTCTTTTTTTAAATCACTGAAGGACACATTTCTCTTTGTTGTTGTATTTTTTCCTTCTCATCTCAAGACCTCGCTCCAGACGCTCATCCTCCTCCATCGCCCTGCAAACAAACAAACAAACAAACACATGATGTATATTATGATCATGTTTTTATGGTTATTGATCATTTATTCAAATCACACACACACACACACACACTCACCCTCGCTCCTTGGCATCGATATCTCTGATGATCTCGTCTCGTTGGTTGACCAGAGACACGAGCTCTGTGAGGAGCAGCTGCTCCCTCTGCTGCTGAGTGGATGACTTCTGCCATTCTGCACAATAAAGAACAGAGATTTAAAGAACGGCTCACAAAACCATGCAAATAAATAAATACATATCAATCAATCAAGCTTTATTTATAGTACGTTTCATACAGATCAAATGCAATTCAAAGTGCTTTACAGCGATTGAACACAAGAAAACATGCAGAAATAAAATGATAAAACATTCTACATATTAAAAACAAACAGGATTTTGAAGTAGAGACTAATGCACACCAACAACAATGAAATATATGTTATTACAAATAAGTTAAAGGTGACATATCATGCTTTTTTCATCAATATGTATCGGTCTAAGAGGTCCCCAAAACATGTCTTTAAAGTTTATGCTCAAAAAAACACTTTAAATCAGATTTTGGTCTGCCTGAAAAATCCTCTTCTTCATTCCTCATCAGAACAGTCTGTTTTCCCTCTGACCACGCCCCCTCCGGAAGTGGATGTGCCTCAGCTCTCCAGCACGTTGATCTAATGTTTACATGTTGGCTGAATATACACGGCTGCTCAGAGATCACGTTACTTCAACCCTCTGAATCTGATCCTGACGGAGAGGCGCCTGCAGCAGGACCTTTCTGAACGATTTGTCATAGATTTAGTGTTTCTTGTTGTTTTATTTATCAGTATGTAGACGTGTGTCTTGGTACACAGCTATGAACATGTAGCTATGTGGCTATGCTAACTAGCGCTAGCACTTATCCATGATAAATAAAAATCATCCACTAGATCTTCAAATCTGCAGACGTGGGGAGTAAAACCGACCTTTGTGTTTATTAAGACAGCCTACAACTAGCATGCCTCCCTCCTAAGCTCCTTGTTAGCACACATTTGTGCAGGTAATGAAAAACGGAGGAGGGATTCAGTATTATTTTATACAGTCTATGGGCTGAACAAGCTCCGAGCTCTGACTCCGTGACAGACCGGATATTGTTGTTACGTAACAAAAACACGGAAGTCTGAAACGACTCGTTTCACACACATTTACAGAAAAGTGGAGAAATCAGAACAGGGACAGAATGGATTTTTTTCATTCTCGGGGGGTTTGTAGACATGTCAGGGAAACAAATTTCAGGTAAAGAACCATTAAAAAGTCAATGTTGCATGATATGTCACCTTTAAAACACCAAAATGACCACAAGAATATAAATAGTTAATAAATAAATACATAAAAGGGTAAGGATAAAAGGTGAAGATGCAAATAAATGCATTAAAAATATGATAAATAAATCAATCAATAATTCATAATAAAACACTAAATAAAACTGAGTAGACAGATAATTAAAAACAAGTAGTTAAAATACATAAAATCTTAAAACATGATTAAAATCAATATAAAACATAAAAGCAATACAATTATGAATCCCTTCGACAAAAGCAGTTTATGTTTAAAAGTCTAAATATAATGGACTCTAAAATATTATAGTGCTTATTTATGACAATATATCTGGTGTTTAAAATACTTGTTAAAATAAGAGAATAAAACAATTAAGAGGGAAGATAAAACATAAATATGATAAAACGTTATAATAAAAGATCTGCCAGACAATATGAAATAAAGAGTAGATAAGAGACGGGGTCAACTAGAATTAAAGGCCACTGAGAAGAGATGAGTCTTTAACAGTGAGTTTTATCTGGAGAGGTAAATTGTTCCATAGTTTAGGAGCAGCGTCCACAAAGGCTCGATCCCCTCTATTTCTAAGTCTTGATCTTGGGATTTCTAAGAGCAGCTGGTTAATTGACCTCAGTGGTCTAACTTGAGTGTGATGGTGCAGGAGATCGGCCAGATTAAAGGTCCATTAAAGGTCTTAAAAACCAGCAATTACATCTTACAATCAAACCTTAGAGCGACAAAGAAGAGAGGCTAAACTCTGTGTTATGTTGCAAGACATGCAGCAGCATTTTGCATGAGCTGGGGACGCTGTTACATAAGCTCCACTTAAATCTGCTAAAACATTAAGATGAAGTTCTGGAATTGCATTTTATACTTTTCCTTCTTTCATGAAAACAAACTGTCTGTACATTTCTCCCACTCCTCCTCATTACTAACCTTCAATAGCCATCATGACCCGTAGCTCTCTGGTCAGAAGCTCAAACCTCCTCTCCAGATCCTGTTCCTCTTGCCTGCAGAAACAGAGAGTAGTCAGTGTAATATATAAACTGTATGTGTGTGTATACATGTGAACCTGATGTGTGTGAGAGGTCTCACAGCAGCTCCAGGTGGTCCTGTCTGCGAATCAGAGCGTTCTTCTTGTTCACCAGAGTGAACCACTCCTGGATCAGCCTCTCCTCCTCACCACGGTCACTTCCTGGAGTAACAGAAGAGAAGAGGGTCGTTTGCACACAGCTGGATTGTCACTGAGTGGACAGAACATGTCTGTAACATGTATGTGTGACTAACTGACCTGTTTCCATGAGGCTCCTGAGTCGTCTCTCCACCACGGCCGCTCTGCTGTCGATGTGCTTCTGCTCGATCTCCAACGCCGCCAGCTCGCTCAGCACATACTGACTAGTGTCCTGTAGACACTGACCACAGGCCCACGATCACACACACACACACACACACACAGACACAAATACAAGCAAACACACACACACAACGCCACATGAACATTCATATGACGGGTCGCCCCAGAGAAGGAGAAGGAGGGAGGAAATCACAGGGAGGTTGGAAAAAGAAGGTCAAAGGATTAGAGTGCGATCAAAGGCTGGAAGTGAAAGCTGTGAAAGTGTGATTAGGAAACGTGAAATGATTTCTTCATACATGTACAAACATGATTCAGACCTTCTCACAGCATTTATTCATCTTACAGGTGATTTTCATTTGATTTGAGGTGTAAAATAAAATAAATGTGGGAGAAGTGAGGAGAACAAAAACTGACCATGGGTTCGTCCTCTTGTTTGGGAGGCTGTGTGTCTGCTGCACTCTGAGACTCTATGAAGAAGAAAGAAAGAAGGATTGGATGTAAAATAAATGCTTCAATGTTTGAGTTTGTCTCTGAAAAGCTGAGGCTGCAGGTCCACACCTGTGCTTTTAGTGATTTCTGATGAAGAGTGAGATGTTGGGTCTTCATCCTGGAAAAAGAAAAACACAAAAGTTGATCATATAGAAAACAACATTACACAGTGGTTGTTAAAAGAAGGTGAATATACTGTTACTTGAGTTACCCCTGATTTAACTGCTTTGTTGATGGATCTTGGGGGAGGGACCGGGGTTAACGACTCGTCCACTAAAAACAGGAGAGAACAAGAGACAAGATTTAAACCACTTATACTTCATCATTTCTCACACACATCTTCATAAAAGGTTTCACACACATCACTGGATTTGTGTTTATGTTTTGAGAAAAGACTTGATACACAGCTAACTGCACATTTTAACCAAACTGTTTTGCTCAGTCCTGATTGGTGCAGAGAATTTTGCAGCATCACATATATGCATTCTTTTCAAATTTGTAAACAATCACTTTAAATCAGCACAGATAGAATGAGGAAACACTGGAGGATAAATAAGTTGAGGCAGGAAATTAAACTCACCAAAATAAAATGAACTAATAAGATAATAAAACACTAAGAGATTCAACCAGTAAAAGAAACTAAGATGCTGCACTTTACTTTTATTAATAACAGCACAGTACAACAGGATCAAATATTAAAATGATGAGAGGTAATCCATCAAAATCACTGGAATAAAATGATAAAATAAAAATAAATAACTAAATAAATAATGAAATTATACACAATAAATAAATAAAAAATGAAAATAAAGTGAATAAATAATATATATATGTTTCTATAATAAATTAAAATAAGACTTTTAAAATAGATTAAAATTTGAACTAGATAACAAGTGAATTAGTTATCTTGTAATTTTCTTTTCTTTCTACCCTAGTTATTTATTTTCTATTCTAAATAATTAGTATAATTATTATTATTGATTTTTGTTTTATGAACAGATTTCATCACGTCTACTTATTTTTGTTTTCTTTAATTAGAAAAACACTCCTTGCCTTAGTTGTTAAAATGAATCATCTGTGTATAATGTAAAAACACTTTTAAAGCTGCTGTGAGGAACTTTTGTTTTGTATCATTCTGGCGCCCCCTTGTGGACAAAGTGATACCTCTTATCTCTTGTCCTATCCATGCAAAAGTAGTGCTTTCAACAAAAGCCTCATCCTGTTGTCTTTTAACAGTTAACTTCATCAGGCAATGTGATTATTTTCCATGAAAACATTCAAAGAAAGGCTGTTTCTGAAGCGAGATGTCTATCATCTGGTCTGACACCTACCCCCTCAGGGCGGTTTCAGGCATTAAAAATGACAACAGAGAAGGTGTCAGTGTTGCTGCTGATGGTCTTGTTTGCTATTGAAGGTAATAAAGAGGCATCAGTATCATTTTCAGTCTGTTTCTCAGCCACTTCAAAACTCCTCACAGGGCCTTTAAATAAAGAGATCTTTGAAGAAAAAAAAAAGGTGCGTCTTAAGTTAGTGTTTAAAAATGTTGGTATGTTTTATGTAAATAGAAAACTTCAGTTGTTCTAAATTTCGATGCATTCCCAACAGATTCAGCAGCAGTCACTTGGTGTCTTTGGGAACCTTGGTAAACCTACATGCATCTTAATTCAGAGCTGTAAACTTGATTCAGTGTTTTTTTTTGTCCTCCTCCTCCTCAAACTGTACCACTCCACATTCCTACGTTCCCTGGAGACCCAGACTGTTTCCCTTTTACAGTTTCTGACTTAATTATTTTTGGTCCACTTCATTAGTTGTCCTATACGAGGTCTCAGACCAGTGAGAGTGAACTGTTCCATCCCTCCATCCCTCCTCTTCTCATGATCTCGGTATCTCTGGAATGCCTGGAGGGGATTTCTTTACAACGTCCACTTACACTCAGGGATGAACCTTCAGAAGTTCAGGAGTCACTGAGAACTCACAAACATGATTATAATGGATATAACTCAAGAATCCACTAATCAGGACAAATGTTCACACAGATGTCTGGAGGAGTAAACTTTTATGAGTTCCTGTTCTTCTGAAGGCATTATCTCAGAAACACAGACGAGGAATTTCTCCTTATTTGGACTCCAGGATGAGCTCAGTCAGCTTCTATGGTCTGTGTTAAAGGTCACGTTTGCTGTGTTTTGTTGTTCTCCCATGCGTCTGAACACTACAATCCGTCTCATCACTATCATATCTCACCCCCTCTTTCTCAGAAGTGTAAAGAAGTTAAGTATAAGAACCATTTGAAGGTTGAACAGCAGCTGTTACCTTTCACCAGTCGTTTCGTCCTGGGTGGAGGGACGACCAGCGTGCTGCTGCCTCCTTCCTCCAGACTCACTCCTTCGTTCAGTCTGGCCATGCAGAAAGCGGCCGCGTCCACGTTAGTGGGAACGGGACCAGAGGGAGCGAGGCCGTAGCTGGACTGGCTGCTGTTGTGCTCGATCTGCAGAACACTCAGCTCCTGGTTGGTGAAGTGTGAGCGGATCTGACTGAGGTAAGTCATGACTATGAGCCTGTCAGGGACCGACAGGAGAACCATGTCTGACGGCTCCAGCAGACGAGAGATGCCCAGCGCCTCGAAACCGTCGAAAGCCTAACATGTTAATAAGAGAAAGACATCATCAGCAAAGAAACACAGTGAGTGAAATTAGATGAATCAAGTGAGCTGAAATGATGGCAGGATATATTTAAAACACATCAAACACTCCGGAGAAGCCGAACATGAGCTCAGTCCTCACCTTCTTGTTGTTGAGCTTGATGTCGTGAGAATCCAACTTATCAAAATCTCTAAAGAGAAAACAGAATTAAAGAACACAATGAGAACAAATGAAGATAAACAACATCAACAAGGATGTAGATCTGAAGCTCTTAGTTATGCTGCTATAGGCTAAGACTGGGGGACCCACACACTGGGATCCTGTCTTTCCCTCTCTCTCCTCTCTCTGCCTGTCTCTTACCTTAACTCTTCCTGTCCCATTAAAGTTACTAACCATGGACCTTTCTGGAGTCCCTGAGCTCCCTTGTCTCCTACAGTAGGTTCCTCTGGATCTCTACCGTAGCTGCTACAACAACTACTATCCGTCTCATCACTATCATCTCCCTCTCTTCATCTCTCCCTCTATCCCTCTCTCCAACACGGTCTCAGCAGATGTGTGTCTAACATGAGTCTGGTCCTGCTGGAGGTTTCTGCCTGTTAAAGGAAGTTTGTCCTTGCCACTGTAACTTGCTAAATGCTGCAAAGTGCTCTGCTCATGGTGGATTAAGATGAGATCAGACTGAGTCCTGTCTGTAAGATGGGACTGGATCTTATCCTGTCTTGATGTTGGGTCTTTGTTAATAATAGAACATAGAGTACGGTCGAGACCTGCTCTGTTTGGAAAGAGTCTGAGGATAACATTTGTTATGTCCAAAATGCCTTTCTTGGTTTAAAACCCCCCATAAAACATTAACAACCATATAAAACATTGATTCCTTTTCAGAGCTATCAATGAAGAGGATGTTTGACATACATTTTGTCTGAATGGAAGTGATGCAGGATGGCGCAGAAGGCCAGGCCGTTCCTCCATGATGTGCTGAAGTTTGTGACCTTTACCCCCTTATAACTGCTGGTGATATCCTGACACCACTGGAGCAACGACTGGCTGGAGTTCACCAGACCCTGCAGGATGGAGGAACAGGAGTCCAGTTCAGATTTGATTGAGTGTCTCGTCTCTTAAAGAAAGTCAGAGTGTTTGTGCACATCAGTGTAGTGGATGTTTACCTCAGCTACATCATCCTTCCCATCAGCCTCCTCTCTGACCAGAGGAAAACGATTAGAGGATTTACTGTCAGTGGTGTCTTCTTCTTGTAATGTAGGGAGACGAGATGATTTCATGTCATCGTGCTGTGATGGTGCTTTTTTCCCTGCAGACATGTCAGCTTGGCTCTTTAGCCTGAGAAGGGACAAGACAAAACCGACTGTTGGTTAGACAGAAAAGCAATCTTTGTGTAGTCGAAGAAAAGCCATTATCCAAGCTGCGCGGTGCAAGCATTATAAATGAATTGCAGGGAGCAAGAGACAAGCAAGCTGCGTCATGCTGACAATGCAGGAGGCAGCAGTGACTTGATGCATAATGGGCATAGGATAACACATGGAGGATGTACCAACACACAGAACAGTGGGATCCTACAAGGTAACAGATGTTGAATCTTTACATGATCTCACCAACATTCACCAACAAGTCAAGTTTCAACATTTGCCTCACAGGATGATGGAACATCTCAAAGGGTCTTTGTCTTTCTGGCACAAAACTACGATGACATGAAATTACATCATTAAGGGCTGGGTTAGGGGATGTCAGAGAGGTTGAGGAGAATGAAAAACTACTGTCTTTGATGATCCCCCAACTTTTCAGGAACATTTCGAGTGACTTCCTGTCCATCCCTTGTCTTGTAGGTTCCTCTGGATATCTGCCGTAGACAGCCTGCTGTGGCCATGCCAGACTCCAACAACTACTACTATCTGTCTCACCCCTATCATCTCTCTCTCTTCATCTCCCTCTATCCCTCTCTCCAACCCTAACTTGGTCTCAGCAGATGTGTGTCTAACATGAGTCTGGTCCTGCTGGAGGTTTCTGCCTGTTAAAGGAAGTTTGTCCTTGCCACTGTAACTTGCTAAATGCTGCAAAGTGCTCTGCTCATGGTGGATTAAGATGAGATCAGACTGAGTCCTGTCTGTAAGATGGGACTGGATCTCATCCTGTCTTGATGTTGGGTCTTTGTTAATAATAGAACATAGAGTACGGTCTAGACCGGCTCTGTTTGGAAAGAGTCTTCAGATAATGTTGATTGTGATTTGGCACTATATAAATAAAGATGGAGTGATTGATCATTAGGTAAAGTACTAATAGTCATTAGCTCCATTATTTTGGTTCATGACAAAATATGTCAAGTTTAAAATTAAGCAGCCAGTTTATTATTAGTGCGGATTAGCCAATGAGAGCTTCCTAATAGACAAGACTGTAAATGCAAAACTGTAATAAGCACTACACATCTGCAATGCTAGCGTTGTCATTTAACATGTTAGCTTTATGAAGTTAGCATTTAGCTGCTGCCTCACAAGCTGCTAGCATAGCCGTATTGTCTTGGTCCTGTTTACATGTATAACTAAAACTGAGTCTGTTAGATACAAAGACTGTATCAGACTCAGTTTAAGTTTTTTGGATCAAAATGTATCCTTTCTTTTGTTGTTTTCTCGTCTGAAGCCAAGTCAGACCTTTAGAGAGTCAAAGATGACTAAGGTCCAAGTCCCAAGTCTTACATCTACAGCTCAGCGTTTCACAAACACAAGGCGGATTCAGTGGCACGTCATTTTACAGAGCAGCACCGCTTCAAATCCCGATCCCACTTACACATCCTTTTCTTTTCCTTGACTCTGGGGCAGTTCATCCTCCAGCTCGTCTTCCTCACTCAGTGAGATTTCCTGTAACGTATCAGGGCGGACATCATGTCCGATATCACCAGGGTCTGGGATGAGGCGCTTCAGACTGCGATGATCAGAGGATTGGGACGCCTTAACGGTCATCTGATGAATCTTAGCCAATAAGAACCGTTCCTCCTCTTGGAGCTGTTGTTCTTTGGTGAGATGGGTGAGACCCTGAGTGTGTGTCTGTGTTTGATTGCCACTTTTCTTTGTGTTTGTGTCAGATCTCTTGACATTTTCCTCACTCTTTGATGCAAGTTCTCCCTCCTTATTGGAGTCTACCTCCATGCTGAGGCCACTTTTTGTACGAGCATCATCTCTCCGTCCTTTCATTGTCTGTTTCTGTGCTTCTCCAGGTTTGGTACTGGTTGTCTGACTGATTCTGTCCTCCTGCTTGGACGTTGAAGGTGGTTCATGATGAAGGAGTTCTGGTTTATTTGGCAGACTGGCGGCAGAGCTCTGGGTTAAGGTTTGTCTGCTGGAGGGGAGTGAGGAGGGCTCGTTGGTCACAGCCAATGATGGTTGGCCGGGGCTGAAGACAGAAAAGGGATTTCAGAGACGAACCGAAAGGAGGCTTTCCTTATCATGCACCGTTCACCTCAGCTAATGTACCACCACACACCTCCCACAGCCAGACCTCCATCACGTTAGAATATGTCACCAAATTCAGACAATTCCACTTTCCACAAGCCTTTTCCCCTCATCAGATAATCTCACAGTCGTTAGAAGCTTTCCAAAGGTCTCTCCATCGACATTATTTGTACAAGATTTTTCCCAGACTTCTAAACTTTGGCAGGACAGAGGTCTGGCTAGTGAGAATAAAACAAACTGGACATGCTTTAGGAGTAAAAATATGCAGCTCAACCAAGGCGAAACATCAACTTAGAGCATGCCCAATCCTCCACTGATCCGAGATATCCAGTGACCAAACAAATCCACTAATACATGCCACAGACGGAGACATTTAGCAGATTTTTGAAGAAGAAATGACGACAACAGCAAAACAGAACAGAATAATGAAACTGGTCAGCAATCGTCGCAATGATTCGCTTCGGTTTATCACAGTAAATAAACCACATGTCATGAAACTCACACATTGCTGAGGTGTCACGTAAACAATGTGAGGGAAAAGAGACTTTAACCTCAGACCACCAGAATCAGTTCTTCCTAGAGTCCACATGGATACTTTCACAATATTTGAATTATTGACCTCAAGGCAATTTGATATGTTGCTTCATAAGAATGAATAATAAGGGCCGGAAAAATGTGATATGTGAGAGGTAAATATTAATTTTCCACGGTCTTTAATTGAGGTCTGAAATGAATGTGTTGTTTTTAAATCTCATGCTATTTTGTCCCTTTTGGCACACTGTAGTTAAACCGCAGCATCTTCCTGCTTCCTAACGATATCACATGGAACAGTTCACTTGAAAAATCTCCCTGAAGGCACTTGATAAGTCTGGGTTAATGGTGTCAAACAGAACTAATTTATCATTAAAATACTTTGAGTTTGATCTTCCTGCTACGAGCTGAGAGGTGCAGGTGCAGTCACTCAGACTGAGAGCTGCAGTATGAAAGATGGCAGAGCAGTGTGTTGGAGTGTGAGCCCTTCAGACCTGTGGATGAAAATCAATCACTGTGGCTGTTTTCGAAACCACCTGCTACATACAACCTAGGAGTGTAGTATGCAGTACGTACTACATACTGCATGCTGCGTTTGAAGGTAGTATGACTGCTCTGTGGGATCTGTTTTGCAGTATACTGGGTCAGGGGTCGCTGGATTTCGGAAGTAACAACAGCCTAGCTGATCACAATACTGCTTCTTTAACATCCACTTAGGATTTCAAAAGTTAAGAAGTGGTTTATCTGGAATTTAATCATTTTCACAGCGACTAAAAACTGAGTTCCCCCTGTCATATACAGGAAAAAGAAGGGGCGGAATGTTAGCATGAGGCAGACTGGTCCGATGCATACTGAGACTTTGTCCCAAATCAGTACGACACCCTGGTAGTTTTGGCATACTGCAGATTTTGCTCTTGATCACATGCTACATACTGAAGTTTGGCCAAATCAGTACGTACTGCTAGTATAGCAGGCGTTTTTGAAAAGTCATGGTTTCAGATCACACTGATGTTGCAGTGCAGCATTGATTTGAATAGTAAATCTAAGAGTCGAGATCACAAAGTCACCTACATTTTATTGCATTTGTTTGATTCCGAAATCAAGACACTCAACACAACTGCTTTCCTTTCTTAAAATGGACTTAAAAACTGTCTGAATATAACACCCTCTATTCGGAATAAGATGGATCCAAATCTGTCACCTCTTTGTCTGAAGTGTCTCAGCGAAAGGGTGGGGCTATGTTCATTTGTTCTGGCTGTGCAGATACATTTCTCGTTTTTGGTCCTGCATAGCTAAAGAGCTTAGTGGCATTTTCAAATTCAAACACAAAAAAGATCCCAGGCTCTTTCTCCTTAAGGCTGATTTATACTTCTGCGTTGAATCAACGGCGTACCCTACGCCGGGGGTCCGCGTAGCTCCCGTACCTACGCCGAGGCCTACGCACGTAGCTGACGTGCACCTCCTCCAAAATGTAACTCCCTGTAGAGCAAGCGGCAAACTCCGGTCTCAAACGATGAAGCCAATGCGGAAGTGCTATAAACTGCAATACATCGAAAATCTGCTTGAGGCTGGCTGCAGAAACACCGGAAACCACATAGACATGGGAAAAAGACGATCTTTGCAGCATTAATAAACATGTTTACAGCCTGGTTCAAAAAACGTCTTGGCCCTACAACGCTAATCTCTCTAATGGCACACACTGTACGGGGGGTGAATTTTTTTCTAACGTGACGGTTCATAAGATATTAAGATTATGAGTTTTGCCCAAATAAGGACATGACTGACGTGACTCCCGGTCGGGAACACACAGCCATTGGCTAAGAGGCTCACACTACGTCACACTCTGCCTAGTTGAGTTCCGCATTACCAATATGGCTGCTGCCGTCGATTTGCTTCAAAACAGCTCTCAGGAACAGATGGGTGACGTCACGGATACTACGTCCATATTTTATACAGTCTATGCTGTAGAGCCGACGCGGACCTCAAGCCCTGTGATTGGTCCGCTCAGCGGCTTTGTCTTTCCCGCATTTACAACACTTCCGGGATCCCAGACATCGGCCGCACATCAGCCGTGTATTTCATCTCCTCCTCTCTATTCTTCATGTAATCATGTCTGTATGATAAACAGCAACATGTATCATCTGGAGATTAACAGAACACGCTCTGAGACTCTGTGGAAAAGTAAACAGAGATCGCAGCGGGACCGGAAGCAGGCGACCGGCTATCAGAGAGACCGCACTGCCCTCAGGCGTTTCGGCGGAGAATTGCTGCGCGACACAGACACACCGACGCACAAGTATGTGGGGCTCATGTCTGCGTCAGCCCCTGCTGCGTAGGGGAGACGCAGAAGTATAAATCACCCTTTAACCAGCCTTCTAAGGATGTGTCTCTTCCCTCTTTTAAATTTAAACTGTTGGATAAATTTCGGCTCTTGGCAAGAAAATGTGTTTTGTTAAAATGGATCCAAGATACACTTCCCACTGTTACTTTGTGGTACAAGGAGATATTTAATGTACTTACTGGTACTTACTTCTGAAAGTCTGGAAACTGCTCATGGACTATCTTCCTATTGAGACTTTCAATTTGTTGGCGAAAGGATTTTCTTACTTGACTTGGAAATCTTCTGGTCCCAACACTAACAATGGACACTCTCATTTCCAATAAGGCTAAACCAGGGCCTGTGTAGTGGCAGATCGATGAATTATGCAGTTTAAAAATAAAAGAAACTGTTAAACTGTCTTGAAATATAGAATAATCAAATGTTAAACATGTGATCAGTTGTTGAAATGCAGCGACCTTTGACCTTTTTGACATTTTTAAGAAACTGCATTGCTATTGGTGTAAATACTTGAGTTTTGGCCAAGATTAAATTGAATTATTCCAAAGCAATTTCTAGAGTTTTAAGTGAGCGTCTCCTTCCAGCGATTTCAAACAAGGTTTATGACTGTATTGCAAAAGAATGACTCAAACTGAAACTTCAAACATCTGTAAATGTCTCCGTGTGTTTACGTTAGACTCCCTGAAGAAGAGCTAACATATTTAAAGTTAGAGTCTTTGAGTTCCTTGATTGCCTCCATGCACTGTGTCATAACTGCTGCAGGCACGAGGGGCAAAGCATGATGCAAAGAGGAAATTCCAGTTTCCTCTACAAATAACTTTGCAGTGAGTGTTTAGGGAGAGACGTATGACTCACATGCCAACATAACACAACTCTGTCTCAGTAAATACCTGCAGGGAAAAACTGAAGCCAGGGAATTAAACGTGAGGATGGTAAATATTTACGTTTCCCTGCAGGTATGTGAGTCCAATCTTATTGAAGGAAACCAAAAACACACGTTCAGTCCTCTGATCCACAAACAGGCTGTCTCTTTGTCCACGTCACTCACCCTAATGCTGTTCACCCCTCTCACCCCTCTTACTCACCCCGCTTCACCCTCCATGTACAGCTCAGCCAACCAGACGGAGCCGAGGTCTTCGTGTCCCCTCTCAAACTCCACCTCCTCTTCCTCCTCCTCTCTCATCCACACGGGTACGGCAGATTTCAGGTTCTCTTTTCTAACTGATATCAGAGTCTTCTTATCAGAAACTGCTGAGTCATCACGTTTGAGTTTAGTATGAACTGCTTTAGGATGAGTCGGCTCTTCATCACCCTGCAGACCCTCATCATCATCAGCGATGTCATCCAGTTCAGCTTCTCTCAGAGGAGGACCCTCCTTTAAAGAACTCATCTCTGAAGTCTGTTGTTCTTTCTCTTCTCTCTTCACCTCCCTCTCTACATGCATCCTTTCTTTCTCTGCCTTTTCCTTCTCCTCTCTTTTCTTCCTCTCAAGCTCTTCCTTCTCTTTTTCCACCTTCTTCCTCTCGGCCTCCTTAACCCTCTCTTTCTCCTTCCTCTCCTTCTCTTCTCTCTCCTTCCTTTCCTTCTCCTTCCTCTCCTTCTCTTCTCTCTCCTTCCTTTCCTTCTCTTCCCTCTCCTGTTCCAATCTAACTCTCTCAGCCTCGTTTTCTCTCTCCTTCCTCTCTCTCCTCCTCTTCTCAATCTCTTCTTTCTCCTTTTCCAACCTAACTCTCTCAGCCTCCTTTTCTCTCTCCTTCCTCTCTTTCTCCTCTCTTTCCTTCCTCTCCTTCTCTTCTCTCTCCTTTTCCAACCTAACTCTCTCTTCCTCCTTTTCTCTCTCCTTCCTCTCTTTCTCCTCTCTCTCCTTCTCCAATCTAACTCTCTCTGCCTCCTGTTCTCTCTCCTTCCTCTCTCTCTTCCTCCTCTCCATCTCTTCTTTCTCCTTTTCCAACCTGCTTCTCTCTTCCTCCTTCCTCTCTTTCTCCTTCCTCTCCATCTCTTTTCTCTCCTTTTCCAACCTCACTCTCTCTTCCTCCCTTTCTCTCCTCTTTCTCTCAATCTCTTCTCTCTCCTTCCTCTCTTTCTCCCTCCTCTCCATTTCTTCTCTCTCCCTTTCCAACCTAACTCTCTCAGCCTCCATTTCTCTCTCCTTCCTCTCTTTCTCTTTCTTCTCCATCTCTTCTCTCTCCTTCCTCTCTTTCTCTTTCCTCACCTTCTCTTCTTTCTCCTTCCTCTGTTTCTCTTTCCTCTCCGTCTCTTCTCTCTCCTTCCTCTCTTTCTCTTTCCTCTCCATCTCTTCTCTCTCCTTCCTCTCTTTCTCTTTCCTCTCCATCTCTTCTCTCTCCTTCCTCTCTTTCTCCTCTCTCTCCTTTTCCAACCTAACTCTCTCTGCCTCAATTTCTCTCTCCTTCCTCTCTTTCTTCCTCCTCTCCATCTCTTCTCTCTCCTGTTCTAACCTCTGTCTCTCTTCTGTTTCTTTTTCCACCCTTTCCTTCTCTTTCCTGATTCTCTCAGCCTCCTTTTCTCTCTCCTTCCTCTCTTTTTCTTTCCTCTCCATCTCTTCTTTCTCCTTCCTCTCTTTCTCTTTCCTCTCCATCTCTTCTCTCTCATTCCTCTCCCGTTCCAACCTAACTCTCTCTGCCTCCCTTTCTCTCTCCTTCCTCTCTTTCTTCCTCCTCTCCAAATCTTCTTTCTCCTTCCTCTCTTTCTCCTTCCTCTCCATCTCTTCTCTCTCCTTCCTCTCTTTCTCCCTCCTCTCCATCTTTTCTCTCTCATTCCTCTCTTTCTCCTTTCTCTCCATCTCTTCCATTTCCTTCCTCTCCATCTCTTCTCTCTCCTTTCTCTCCCGTTCCAACCTAACTCTCTCTGCCTCCCTTTCTCTCTCCTTCCTCTCTTTCTTCCTCCTCTCCAAATCTTCTTTATCCTTCCTCTTCTTCACTTTTCTCTCCATCTCTTCTCTTTCCTTCCTCTCTTTCTCCTTCCTCTCCATCTCTTCTCTCTCCTTCATTTCTTTCTCCTTCCTCTCTATCTCTTCTCTCTCTCTCCTCTCTTTCTCTCTCCTCTTCATCTCTTCTCTCTCCTTTTCCAACCTCAGTCTCTCCTGTTTTTCTTTTTCCACCCTCTCCTTCTCTTTCCTCTCCTCCTCTTCTTTCTTTACCCTCTCTTCCTCCTCCTTCTCTCTCTCCTGTTCAGACGCTGCCAGTCTCAGACTTGCTACCAGTCCCAGACCCCCTGACTGCCCCCTCTCCTCTTTCTGAGACTCCTCTCTCGGTTTGATTATCGTCTTTGTTGCTGTGGAGTCAGAGAAGTCGGTCGGAGGAGAGATGCCGGCTGAGAACAGAGGATCTTCATCTGTCACCTCGGCCTCACTCAGCCGATCTTCCTCACTTATAAAGAGCGATGGTTGATCTGCGGTGGACCCGGCCGTCTGCAGGATGGAGGCCACTGTCTCATAGCTGAAGGAACAAACACGAGGGACAGACTCTGAGACGGGGCTCACCCTAACATGACCTCAGCAGGCTTTGAGCGGAGCGACAGCATGCGTGATTAAGTAGTTCCCTTTTTCTCAGACTTTGTTTTGGTGCCGGTCCAAAGTCCACAGAGGAAACTCTAATGTTGGTTGCACAGAGAAGAATTATTCTCACTTGTTTAGAAATAGAGAAACCTGCTGACGTTAGCTTCGCATTTAGCATGATGAGTGAGTGACATGGGAAAACTCTTCTGGTGTCATGCAAGTGAGAGCTCAGAGGAACACAGCTCGCCAGTGAACACAAGTAAGACCTAATAACAGCTAAGTGTGTGATTATACGTAGACAGCCAAAACTACAGTGGATAGACGACCCACACTGTGACGAGGGGTGGGACAAAAATATTCACTCAAGTTTGGGATATTCAGCTTTCAGATACAATTTCAAAATGCACCTTTAATACTCTTTTACATCTACAGGTGAACTTAATCTGACCTTCTCTTAACTTTTAAATGCACATATCCAACTGTTCAATGTTTCAGTACTTATTGCATATCATGCTGCTCTCTAAAAAGGTGATCCAACAAGTGTCAGATCCATAAATCCACCACTAAATGTTGTGGTTTGTATCTAAACTTCACATTTTGACTTCATGAGACCGAGACGACTCCTAACAATCCATCAACAACAGGACTAAGTCGTCATGTAGAGCAGGGGTTCCCAAAGTGTGGGGTCGGGACCCCCTGAGGGTCGCGAGATGTCTTCAAGATTTTTAGATTTTTTTTAAGTAATCTAAATTTGCTTATTTTACCCATTATTGTAAAAAAATGGACAAAATTGTAGTTACATTTTAATTAAGTACATTTCATTAGTTCTATGCCTTTCTTTGTTGCCAGATGACTCCTAAAGTTAGGGTTAGCTAACAGTTAATTATGTAGGCAAACTAATTTTGAAGTTGAAGTAAATGAAGTTTGAAGCAACATTTAATCACTTTGAGGGACAGTAGGGGTCACATGTCTTTGGCACCTATATTTTTGGGGTCGCAGGCTGAAACCCCTGGTGTAGAGGGTCGAAACCCCGCGCCCCAGAACCTGAATGACCTGAGGGAAGCCCTTTAAGAAGAGAGGGACGCCTCAGCTGACGATAAGTCGAGCTGTAGTTGATGCTCAAGGTCACATGATGAGTTACTGAGACATTGACATGTGTTGTTGTGGTACACCCACCACTGTTGTTAGCTTTTGTTTCAATAAACTGTTTGAGATGAAGAATTATCAATGCATGCTGCTACTTAAATACCCTGCTTTCATGATATAATATCACCGTAGCATCAACTTTTTTACATTTTCCATAATTGTCACCTGAAAGTCAAAAATCCCTAACTTTTAAAGGTGACATATCACGCTTTTTTCATCAACATATATTGGTCTAAGAGGTCCCCAAAACATGTCTTTAAAGTTTATGCTCAAAAAACACTTTGAAATCAGATTTTGGTCTGCCTGAAAAGCCCTCTTCTTCAGTCCTCATCAGAACACTCTGTTTTCTCTCTGACCACGCCCCCTCCGGAAGTGGGTGTGCCTCGGCTCTCCAGCATGTTGATCTAATGTTTACATGTTGGCTGAATATACACGGCTGCTCAGAGATCGCGTTACTTCAACCCTCTGAATTTGATCCAGAATCTGATCCTGACGGAGAGGCGCCTGTAGCAGGACCTTTCTGAACCATTGGTCACAGATTTAGTGTTTCTTGTTGTTTTATTTATCAGTATGTCGACGTGTGTCTTGGTACATGTAGCTATGTGGCTATGCTAACTAGCGCTAGCACTTATCCATGATTAAAAAAAAACATCCACTAGATCTTTAAATCTGCAGACGTGGGGAGTAAAACCGACCTCTGCCAGAAAGGCAGCGGGACCTTTTCTGAACCATTGGTCACAGATTTAGTGTTTCTTGTTGTTTTATTTGTCAGTATGTAGACGTGTGTCTTGGTACACAGCTACAGCTACGACGTGTGGCTATGCTAACTAGCGCTAGCACTTATCCATGGTAAATAAAAATCATCCACTAGATCTTCACACACATTTACAGAAAGGTGTAGAAATCAAAACAGGGGCAGAATGGATTTTTTTCATTCTCGGGGGGTTTCTAGACATGCCAGGGAAACATATTTCAGGTAAAGAACCATTAAAAAGTCAATTTTGCATGATATGTCACCTTTAATGAGTGGTATATCCTGGGGGTCATTTTTGACATCCACTAAGTTCACTACAGTTCACTACAGTTCACTAAGATCTGCTTATTTCTCCTGTTGACTTTAATTCTTCCTCACTTGATGACTGTAATGAACTTTGATGCAGCCTCAGTCGTATCATGTCGTGTTGCATCAAAATCGTAAGTCCAGGGATGATTCCCTCCCCTCGTTGTTACCACACTGGTACACCGTGGTTGAATGTACAGTTTTCAACCTTAAGTGCAATGTTTCTGCACTGATTCAAAGGTTTTCCACAGCATTAAAGAGATACTTTAGTTTTTTTAAATCTGTAGCCTAGCTTGTGTGCAGTTTCTCATTAGGGGCCGAGCTGAGCGGCATCCATTGTGGCTGCTATGGTGACATAAAGCTCATAAGACCCCACTTAAAAAAACTGAAATATCCCTTTAACCTTCATGTGCACTGTATAGGATAAACTACAGCAAGCCACAAACTCTCCAATAGCTGCCGTGGATGAAGTAAAGACTAATCCATGTTATAGAACATCTCCCTAGATAGATGATAAAATGTGAGATCAGATGCTGTACTTCAAAATTACAATATCTGACTAACATTCATGTCTTAAACGTCTTCTTCTTCGTCTGTTTTGAAGCTTGCACTACTTTGCACCACGCCTCACAACCTTACACGTACGTTTCTGGTCAGGCAGGCAGGCAGGCAGGCAGGCAGAGAGACTCACCCTCTGTACAAAACCCCAACCACTGCAGACATGAAGCCAGCAGGAGCCTCCGTCTGCTGCTCTGTAACACACACATCTGCCTCTGTGTATGCACTACCATCAAACACACACACACGAACACACACATATACACATTTTACTCTTGAATGAAATGATGTTCTCTAACAGTAACGGCACAGGCGTTAAAATGAAAAGTGGCAGATGACGTTAAGTGAGTAAGCTCTGGTTAGGCTGCAGCACCACAGTGGCAGGTTAGTGAGTAAGTGTGCAGGTGTGTGTGTGTGTGTGTGTGTGTCTGTATGAAGCAGACATGTCATGCCATGCTGCACAGAAACCGTCACTGACTCACCCCCCTGTTACACCTCCCTCATCCTCCTTTTCTTCAGCGCTCTCTCTACTCTCCACTCCTCCTGTCTCTGATGTCGTCTCCTCCACGGTCGCCCACAGCTGCTTCTCTCCCTCGAACACCGGCTCCTTATTGTTGACCGAACTCTCCACGACTTCTGCCGGTTTCTCCTCATCCGATCCCTCTTGTTGTGGTTTTCCTGTCTCATGGAGGAGGACTGGTTCTGGCTGCAGACTAGGTTCCGGTTTGGAAGGCTGCAGCGGCTCCAGCGCCAAAGCTTTGCGCTCTTCTTCTGGTTTGAGGGGAACCTTAACGGAGGTTTCTGGTTCCTTGTGGGGCTCTTTGAGCTCCTCTTTAGTTTGTGGTGCGCTGGGTTGAGCTGGAGGTGTCACAGTGGGATGTGTTTCTGAGTCTTTTGATGCGTCAACCTCTGCGGCATCTTCTTTGTGTGAGCTAGAAGAAATAAAAACACACATGTAAGATGCAGACATTTTCATTTTGAATATGCCAGACTATAAGCGAAGCAGACGGACACACAGCTGCCCAAAAAACCAAGACAAAGCAGAGAAGCAGACAGACACACATCCCCTCATCCTTTCTTACCCCCTGCACAAAGGTTTTTTTGCACCCTCCTTGGCAAGGATTGTTTCAGGAGTATCTCTCCCATTTCTCCCTTCTAGTGCTTTCCAAAGAGGGACCTCTGCATCAGGACGCCTCTGAGGAGGAGGCTCCAGGGTGACCACCTCTAAAGTGACCGGCTTGCTTTGAGCGAAGGGCCGATCACTGAGGCCTGAATGGATGCCGGGTGGAGCACATGCAGCAGATATTCTCTTGTCTAAGACAACAGTGTTTGACAGTGAACCTTCTGGCTGTCCCAGACTGGAATAAGGGGAGAGAGAGAGAGGGAGGTGGACACATATCAAATAGAGTTCAGCAGAGATAAGAAGAGGAGAGCTGTAAGGGGAGTTTATGCAAAGAGCAGACAGTAGGGGTGGGCGATAAAGCCAAAACACAAGACGCCAAGATTCACTGAAATTAAGCTTTAATTTTGATTTAAGACTTTGCAAGAAATGTGTCATAATTCATGACGGAAGTGCGTTAAATGTGCAATAATGTGCAGTTTTTAACTTTAAATTTATGAACTGCATGCATGCACAATATCAACAGAAGATTGTAGCTGAAGTTTATCTTGAATCCAGACATGCTTGGTATCACTGGTATCAAAAATTTGGCGATTGATCAACCCACCCTTACAAAACAGATATTTCACAAGCTGAGAATCACAAAAGTAAGGAGCCCCTAAAGTGACATGGGCAGAGAAAAATAATTAGATATGCCCTCTGGCGCACCAGAAACTATCCTGTGCTCACGAGAAAATTTCTTGAGATCAGGAAAAGGTATGACGTGTGCACGTGACATAAACTGCATATCTCATTCATAGACTGTATGGACAGCGTCGCTCCACCTTTTCCCATTGTACGGTTTTGAAGCCAAAATATCCTGTTCCAGAAAGCTGACATCTTGTAAATTTTCTGCAGCCAGAGTCACACAGTAGGGAATTTGTGTGTTTCCACAGTAACAAGCTCCGCCCTACAGCGTACCGACCCTAGGTCCTATGGAGTGTCTCTCTACGGCAGCTGTCAGTCAAAGTAAACCCGGATGTAAAACCCCGTTTTTTAACCTCTAATAGAAATCAGAAAAAAGAGGCCTTGAACACAAAACAGTCAAATACTAACTACATATCACCACAGCATACGGATGTGAGAAACATTCGTACGACGTGTATTTATTTTTTAAAGTTTGACTGCAGCCCCATTCAAATGAATGAGGTAGACAGAGTTTTTGACCTATACTGCAGCCAGCCACCAGGGGGAGCAGTTTTTGTGGCGGCCTCACTTCGAGCTGAGAGAGATGACATTCATTTTATATACAGTCTATGATCCCATTGGGCAAAACACACTTCAGCAAGGCAGAATGTACATTTTAGGTGCCGTTCTGAGACAATGCAGCGATGACGATGTGTAAGCGAAGCCATAATATCCTCACAAAGAAGCCCAAGGTTGAAATAAAGCTCAACTAACTGCCGTACTGTCATTTCTAGATCGAAACAGGAAGACAGTGATGCACTGGTTGATCTCCAGTGCGCGCTTGGTACCTTATGCACATGGGAAACTTTGTCGTGAGCACGGGAAACTTTCACATGAGCACGCAATAATATCTTGTGATCTCAAGAAATGTTTCCTGTGAGCACGGGTTAGAGTCTGGTGCGCACAGGAACATATCAATTAATTTTTTTCTGCCCATGTCACTTTAAGGACTCCGTACAAAAGAATCACACAATTTATTTTATATATATATAAATGTTGAATGATTTAACAGAAATGAATAGAGCTCTAACACAGAGAAAGTTAAGATCTTAACACTCATTGATTGGTTGATTGATTGGTTGATTAAGCTGAGTAAGAAAGAAGCCGTTTGAGGTATGAAATCAAAAAGGACACCATCATTCCTCTTTGTTTCATCGCTGTCACTCACCGCTCACTGGAGGAAGAGTTCAGTTTGTTATCTGACTGTAGAGCTGTCTTCCTGTCCTGCGATTGGCTGAGAGTTTGTGAGGGCAGCTGTGATTGGCTGAGAGTTTGCTGTACTGTAACGCTGGTTTTGTCCAAAGGAGGGCGCTGAGGAGGAGCATCAAGAGTCCTCATCTTCTGCTTGTCCTCGTCTGACTTGTTGGCCTCCAGACCGACGACCACCTTCTTCCTCCTCTTCTCCTCCTCCTCCTTTATCCTCCTTTCCTCCTCCTCTTTCTTCTTTATTCTCTCTGTCTCTTTCTTCTTTAGTTCCTCTTCTCTCCTTTTCCGGTCTTCATCCTCCTTCTTCCTTCTTTCTGCTCTCTCCTTCTCCTCCCTCTGTCTCTTCTCTTCCTCTTCCCTCTTTTTTCTCTCCTCCTCTTGCAGCCGTCTTTCCTTGTCTTTCTGCTCCTTCAAGAGTCTCTCAATCCTCTCTTTCTCCTCCCTCAATCTATTCTCCTCTTTCTGTTTTATTTCCTCCTCCCTCTTCCTTCTCTCTGCTTCTTTCACTCTCATCTCCTCCTCCTCTCTCTCCTTCTTCTCCTTTTCTGCCTCTGTTTTCCTCCTCTCCTCTTGTTTCTTCCTCTCTTCTTCCTCCCTCTTTTGCCTCTCTCTTTCTGTCTCATTTTTCTTCCTCTCCTCCTCCTTCTTTCTTTTCTCCATCTCCTCTTTCATCCTCTGTTTCTCCTTCTCTCTTTCCTCCAACAGGCGTTGCTCCATCTTCCTTCTCTCCTCCTCTTCCAGAAGCCTCTTTTTCTCCTCTTCCTTCCTCCTCTCCTCAAACAGTCTCCTCTCCTCCATCCTTTTCTCCTCATCCTCCTTCATCTTCCTTAAGAATTTCTCCTTTTCATTCTTCCTCTCTTCCTCTCTCTTCAGTTTTTCCTTTTCCACCTCGGCCTCCATGAGTCTCCTCTGCTCCTCCTTCTTCCTCCTCTCCTCCTCATCCCGCTTCCTCTTCTCTTCCTCCTCCTTCAGCTTCTCCTGTTTGTCCCTCCTCTCCTTCAGGAGTCTCTCCTCCTCCTGTTTCCTCCTCTCCTTCTCCTTCTTCACTTCCTCCTCTTCCTTTAGGAACCTCTTCTTCTCCTGTTCTAACAGTCTCTTTTTCTCCTCCTCATGTTTCCTCTTCTCTTCTTGCTTCAGCTGCAATATTTTCTGCGCCTCTTCCTTTCTTCTCTTCTCCTCCTCCTGTTTTTTCTCTTTCTCCCTCTGCTTCTCCTGCTCTGCCTTCATCCCCTCCTCTCTCTTCGTCGCCGCTCCTCCTAACTGCTCTGTCAGTGACGGCTTTTCATTGGTTTTCTGTTCCAGACTGCAGAACAGATAAACAAACTCCTTAAATCCTTGTTTGTGTTTGTGTGTTTGAAAACCATCAGAACATTTTTAAAGTCACATTTTAAACCTTCACATAGTTTAGGAACTTAATCATCTATAAATCTGAATACTCACCCTGCTGGACACCTTTTGATAGTATCCCTCTTAGAGTCATCCTCGTCCAGAAACAAGCAGCGTGATTCTTGTTTCTGGTTAAGTGACTCAAAGACGATGTCATCAAAATCAGGCTCAGGCTGAGCCAGAGGCGGCGTCTCCGTCTTAAAGACATTTGTGACACTCTTTGTCTCACTTTTCAAATCAACGTTTGTCTGTTTGGGAGTGATAAACGCCGCTACTACTGTGGTGGAAGGCTGCTGAGGGGTGGAGCTCTCACAGGAGAAGGGCCATGGAGGGGGCGGGGCTATAATCAGCTCTGATGCAGGACTGGGGGACAGAAATATTGAAATATTGAGGAGGTCAGACTCCAGGGATGATTTTATGAGATGGAGCGTGCAGGGGGTAGTTGCAATGCACTAGGAGGTAAATGCAGCAGGAGGCAGGGTGCAAACACTCTCCTACTGTTAGCATGAAGGAAACAAACACCTCGAATATAGCAACAACGGGGCTGCAGGCAACGAACAACAATGAGACTCTCAGTCCTTCATCCACAAACACGGATGAGCTGTTGGTAGCATCAAACTAAAGCAGGTTTTGACTCTATCAGCACAATGGAGGGTTAGCTCATCAAGGGACGATCAATACTCAGGAGTTGTTATAAGGTTGTAAATTATTTGCACACCCTGTCAGACCAAACACAAGATGTGAGGACAAGAAGATAAGAAAAGGAACACTGCTCTAAGATTTCTTCTTTATCCCACGATGAACCATGAACAAACTCTGAAGTCCAAACAGACTTATTGACATGCAGAGAGATTGCAGAACTAGCTAAGATATGTTCTTTGTGTCTTCTGTGAAGGCTAACTTTGACATTTGGAAGAACAAACTTCTCTTTCTTGCTTGATACCTTTTTTTTCTGCCTACCTGTGTACCCAACTTGTTTCTGCTAAACAGACTTTGAATTCTCGCCTGCCTTTGAAGTCCTGCTTTTGGGTTCAAATTCTTAGTACAGTTTCACAACCTGCACCTCTTAACCCTCCTGTTACCCTTAAATTTATTAACATCTTTTATCTTTGGGGTCAATTTGACCCCAGTAATTTAAACCTCCAGAAACTGATTGTTACCCAGATTTATGTGTCAGGTATTTTATGTTGGCCTTTAAATGGCCTTTAAATAAAATATATTTAAAGCATAAAGACAATTTAAAGCATTTAGAAGGACTTTATTTGTAAAACAGAACATCAAACTGCTGTGAGTTTGTCATGCTCTCGTCGGCCCTGCCTTGTTTCTATGTTATCAAAACCTATGAAACAGGACTCATCATTGAATGTCTTTAGAGACATGGTGGCTGGAAATATTATATCTCAATCTAAAGGTTGGCGGTTTGATCCAAGTTCCTGCAGTCACATGTGGAAGTGTCCTTGGTTACAGTGACCTCAATATCATCCAAAACAACTAAAACAAATGTTTGTAAAATGTTGATATTTCTTATGTTGTATACAGCTAAAACAACCTGGGGTCAAATTAACCCCAAGGAACACAGATGTGTAATCTTTTTTTAACAGGAAATTGGAACACATCAACATTTAAATTTTATTTTTTCCTAGTTGTCCCCATTAAATTAGGAAAAGTCATGAAATATGAAGCCAAAAAATGAAGTTAGTCATTCATTTAGAGACGTTAAACATTGAATGGGGTCCAATTGACCCCAAGGATAATAGGAAAGTTAAGCTAGCTAAAAAACGCTGTTTCTTGCTTGTTTAAAAATGAATGAGTCCTCTGATTTTGTAAGACTTAAACACCCAAGATAATATGTGTGAATTACTGAGGTTTTAAAGGGTTGGTACATGGATTTTGTCACCTTTAGCCACATCCAGGCAGCTTGTTTCCCGTCCCTGTCTCCTCATATTCAACCCTCTGATTTGAAAATGCTCTCCACTATCTCATCTTACACAAACAACCTGCCAGCCCTTCTGAATTTAGTTTATTAACTTGCTCTTCCTTGTTATTTTTGGTACTGGGTTGAACTATTTCACGGTGACTCCCTGACTGAGCTTCAGAGGCACCATCAGGGGGATTTTGTTTCCAGTATTTATGCTTGGCTAATATATTTCACACTCATACTTTAGAGTTAGAACAAGTCTCGCTTCTAATCCCTCTTCAGAAATTAAAAATGAAATGCTACACTAGCTCTGCAAGAGCATCTGAAGCTGTGAACCTGTGCTTAAATGAGCTCTCATGGGTTTGTTGTTCTTGAGACAACACATGAGCCAGAAGAAGACTTTTTGGAGAAGTTTTTCTTTCCTCTGTGTTCCTCTCAAGCTTTGCTCCAGTTCCTCACCCGTCATCAGGACGCCTCTTAAGCTCTTTAGTCTGTTGACTCATTTTCTCTCCAAACATCATCTCATGGCCAAACACATCTCTGAGGATCCAAACCAAGCAACCTAAGCTTAAACACTCAGATGATATCCAGTGACCTCACCTGATCTTTGCTGCTCCAGCTTTGTTTTCTGTGACGGCCGCCTTCGAGTCGGATGTATTTGCTGCAGCTTGGATGTTTCGAGGAGAGCTCTCGTCTTGGCTCGGAGATGTTTCATTGTCTTCTTGGATGAGGGGGAACTTTGGGCCTAAAAGGAACAACAGGAAACTCAGAATCGTACACTGTTGGTGATATTTAGTGCTTGTCACATCGAGAACTGTCAGACATTTTTCAACATTCGACATCTTTGGTGGTGACAGGAAATCCTTTCATTAGCAAGCTTGTGTACCTGAGCTGATTTGAGCAGGAAGAGCAGAAGAAGAGACAGACAGCTTAGCATGAGGAGAGGAGAATAAAACAGTAGTAGAGCGAGAAGAGGAAGAACCAGGAGGAGAGGAGCGTGAGAGAGTGGGGGTGAGGGTCGGAGCTTCAGGATCACAGAGAGCATCCAGGTCGGGACTGCTCAGCAGAGGAACCGGAGTGATGTCAGGGGCAGATGATAGCCACGCCCCCTGAGCACCTGAGGAAGCAGAGTAAAAAAGAAGTATAGAGGGAATGAAATAGATGAAAGAGATTAAGAGACAGTGAAAGGGTAGAACTGAGGAGAGTTTGTTACCTGACTCTAGCTGGGAGGGTTGAGATTTGGGAAGAGGTGGTGCTGATGCAAGAGGAAGGGCATCAGCGGAAAAAGGAGAGGGAGACGAGGGGCGGGCGATTGATTTGACAATCTGAGGTCTGAACAAGTGAGGGCGGCCTATCAGAGAGGAAAGAAGATGAATGACATCATGGAAAAAAGGGAAGAAAAGAGAGGTACAAGAGGGCAGAAAGTCTAGAGAGACGAACCAGAGCCTGAAGTCAGGTCATCTGTGATTTGAGCCTCCGGGGGGCGCCGCTGAAGAGAAACAGGAACTGAGAAGAAGAGAGGAGTGGAAAGAGGAATAGAGAGAAAGTGTGTTATTATCAGAGATAGGAACACTAACTTTTTACTGCATGCTTTTTAAGAATGTGACTTTAAACAGATGAGCTGTCAGAGTAAGAAAGGAGCTTTTACTGCAGCATCAGATCAAAAGAGTTCTTCCCTGATGTTCAAGGAGAGTAGAAGGAGAGTTTTGTAAGGGACGTTGAAGTTGATATTTTGGGGTCAACTTGTTTACGTCTTTATTTGGCGGCTGGGTAATAAGCAGTATAATGTCACGTGTTGTTTTTGTCCGGTTGAGTATTTCCTGAGTGTTGTTTATCCGTCTTTGATTTCCTGTTTTATTCTACATCTTGTTTGTGATTCATGTCCTGTGTTTTATTTTGTAGAATGTTTTCAAGTATATGTTCAGTCTAGTTTTACTTCCTGTTTTCTCTCCTTTGTGGTAGTCTACACCTGTGTCTCCTTACTCATTACCCCGTGTGTAAATAGTCTCTGTGTTTCCTCCTGTCTTTGTCTGATCCTCATACCTTTACCTTCATACCTTCTTTAAAGCTGGGGTTGGTAGTCAGATTTAGATACACATTTTGTTATACTGGTTAAATTGATCTTTATGTCCTGATGGTAATCAATACATAATGTGTTCATAAAAAAGAGCCAAAAAAAGCTGCTATCTAAAGCCGGAGTAAACCTGGGAAAACACCAACCAATCCCTGCCATGGGGAGCCAAAATATCAAACCAATCAAATCCTGTCCTGCCGTTCTGCCCGCCTCCTGCAAAGCGTACATTTCATGTTTGTTTGTGTTTTTAACTTTCACTATGAGAATGTTTTGGTGTTTTCTTACCGCTGAGTGAGACATGAGTTGACGTAGTGCAAAACACAAACGATGTGCTGAGGACCGGTTTGGAATCAGTCACCATCATATGGTCATGAATCAGTGGCCCTCGTGCATGTGATGCTACATTCAAATTCATGCTAGTTTTCCGTGACTACCAACCCTAGCTTTAAGTTTAGACATATAAGTTGCTAGCAAGATGTAGAGAAGTCTATGCACTATGTACTGACATATAGCAAGATGTGTCTGTCTCTGATCCGCTCTCTGACCTGTTGACTCCAGGCCTGGCTCCGCTCATCATGACGGTTTGTTGTTGTAGTTAAGTGAAATACGATCTGGTGATAACACAGAGTGTTTTATTCTGAAAATTAACCGGGTGTTTTCATTTTGTTTTGGTGCCTGACTTCCTGTCCTGCTCCATCTGCTCTGTTGAGAATAATGCGTCGTGCGCGGGATCAGATATGCAGCTGGAACGCAACGGAGCGGATCCAGTGGAAGGTCCAGTACTGTGATGGATCAGAGACAGACCGGACACGGATCCTTGCTTCAGTAAGATTTGAAAATGAAGTTAGTAACAGTCTGGTGTAATTTCACCTTCCTCATGGGTTGTCTAAAAATAAACCCTCATGTGATGTGTCCCTGCCTCCTGGACTTTGTGAGCACACTGCACTAATTCACAAGAATTTGGGATGAAATTACAGGAAACAGGAGCCAAAACTAACAAACATAAGAAACTTTCCTTCACAGGATCATGCTTTGGTCTCCTTTTAAACACACCACACACCGTGCATGAATAGTTAGTAAATCCTGCATCAGAGCGTGTAAACCAACACGTACATGAAGCTGAAACCATCACACATGAGGAATCAGTTAGAGGGAAGCATGCAGCAGCCTGTTGATACCTTTTCCTTGGCCTGACTGGAAGATTTTTGGCAGAGAGGGAGGCTGGGAGAGCGTCCGGGTGAGAGGAGGATGAGTGGATGGAGGCTCAGAGATGAGAGAGGGTTTGGAAGGGGGAGGCTGGGAGGAGGTGAGGATGGTCTTTTGGACCATAGAAGAGGTTACAGTGATGGAGGACTGTTGGGATGTGGTGGAAGGTGTTATGATATTCTCAGGTGAGGATGCAGGGGAGGAGAGTTTGGACGTTAATGAGGTGATAACTGTGTCTGCTGACAGTTTGGAGGAGGTGGGAACAGGGAGAACGGGTGTGACTAAAGAAGTAGAGACAGAATCAGGTTTGGGAGACTGAAGTTGAAGGGAAGAGGAGGAGTTTTGGGGAGAGGGTGTCTCAGAAGACTTTGGGGATGGAGACACATCAGAGGGGGGAGGAGGGAGCGGGTCAGAGGAAGTAAGAGCTGCTTTTTTATGCTTGGATCGGGGAGACGGCTGAGGGGAGGGGCCAGGGGAAGGTTGGATCTCTGATTGGTCAGGGGCGGTGGTGATGAGGTGTCGGCTGCGGCGTGGAGAAGGCCGTGGAGCCATAGGTAGAGGAGGGCGGGAGAGGACTGCAGAACCTCCGTCACCTCCACAGGTGGATGTAAAGATGGATGGATGGATGAAAGCAGAAGTTTGCAAATAGAGAAATGATGGAAAGACAGAAAGAGAAGGTCATGAGTTGAGATGAGAATGAGATGATCACATGACTCCCTTGTTTGACAACACAAACAAGCCGTGGACATGTGGCCCATTTAGGAACGTCTTATTCAGAGATATCCTAAATAGTTTACACCACATGCAGAAAACTTTGACTGAAATGCTCCTCAAACTGAGAGTTAAGATCTTATTAAGAACTCAGTAGTCACTAAATATCACTTGAAGAATGGAAGTCAATGATTTGTTCTTATTTTAGATGTAAATGTGAGAATATTAGTGATGGGAATTAGCTTTTATTTTTTTTACTGAGGTACTGTTATTGCAGTGATTCACAGAAATATATAGAACTACTGCTCCATCTATTTTTTATTCAACTATGTAGAGCTGCAGTGATTGATATATATACTGTACATGTATAGTAGATTATTGTTACATTTTTTACATTATTTTTTTTTTAAAGTTATATTTTTGGGGCTTTTTGCCTTTATTTGATAGGATAGTGAAGAGAGACAGGAAATGTGGGGAGCAGAGAGGGGGGAAGACATGCAGGAAATGGTCGACCAGCCGGGAATCGAACCGGCAACCCCTGCGACAAGGACTATAGCCTCTATATGTGGGGCGCTTAGACCGCTAGGCCACCAGCACCCCTTTACATAATTTTTTAAAAGACACACAGTTTAAGCACATTTGGTTGGAAATATTTTAATTTAATTTTTTTTAACTTTAACTCTTAAGTCATTTTTTTCTTAACCAATTATATAAATGTTGAAATGTTCACTATTCCCTTGCAAGATTTGATTTTGTACTAAAAAACAACAACATGCTTCTATCACAGAGCCTTTACCTGAACTTAATTCTATTCCTTATTTTTTACTTGAGTTTAACTGTCTTTAAAAATATATTTTAAAATAATTGTATTCCTTTAAAGTTCTTTTAAATTAATGTTATGTCTTTTAAAATGTGTTTAATTTCTTCAAACTTGCATTGTGGGATTTTATGACCCACTTGTTTTATTTTGCAGCCCATGTAAAGCACTTTGTTACATAGTTTTTGTAATTAATTTAATTAATAAATAATTATTAAATACAAATAGAAATATGATCATCATTATTATTATTAATATTATTTTGAAATGTTATTTTTTATAAAAATCTCTTATCTCACTTAATGGAGCGACGCCTGCGAGCTAGTTCAGGCAGACAACTCGAGCTGCAATGCCATACACGTCACATGTCCCACTCTCTTATCCATCATCCAATCCTGCCCTCTGCCTCTCAAATTGGCGGTCTATTTAAACTGGGAAAAATCTCCCATCTCTCCCTCTGCCTGTCAACGACTCTGCTGCTGCATGCCATTGCTGATATTTCTTCTTCCCCAGCTTCCACCTGCAGGCTCCGGGGCGGTTTAGTATGTTTTGCTCATCACTCCTCAAAGTCTGCATGTAAACTTTCTGCAGGGAGTGATGAGGCCGGAGCCTGGGCACCAAACATGAATATGTATTTGCTGCTACAATAAACAATTTAAACGTGAGTTGTCTGATTGAATTGTGAATGAAGACTTATCCCTACAGGATCATGTATTTTTCCCTTATTGTTACATCCTTACATAAACAACAACTTACATATCATTGGATTCATCTTTAGAAATCCTTTTTTCACCCAGAAACCAAACGAGATGTGGTAATAACATTAAAAGGAGCTCGACCAAGTCCTTTCACTCACAGAGATAAGTTCTCTGATGTGAGATTAATGTTGATTTGAACGGCTCTTATGGTGAATATTTTGATTCAATAACATGTTTGTTTCCTAACTTCACATGGAGCTTTCTCTCTGCCTCAAACAGACGTCTGTACATTAAAGGCATTAGTCTGTGATCACATGATTTTCACTGGTGTTTAATGTCCAGATGAGAAATATGTGGTACGCAGAACAAATGGCATGCAAGTGTGAAATACTGTTATATAAACTGAGTCTGCTGATAACAGCTGTTTCACACCTCCTCCTCTCTGCATGGAAAAACAAACAAGGAAGGAGTGAAATAAAGAGCAAGAAGAAGAAGAGAAGCTACCTGAGCCTGGAAACATGGGTCCAGTAGAGTTTCTCTTGTCGGGGGGAGGAGGAGCGGGGCGGTTTGGGCGAACAAGAGTGTGAGGAACGACTGCAGCAGCCAAAGAAGAAGAAGAAACAGAAGAGCAGGAATAATCGTAGGAGGACAGGAAGGTATGGAAGAAGAAATGTGTGATGAGATGGGAAAGAAGTGTTTGTGTGATTTGGCCCACCTGTAGCTGTGAGAGACTTCTTCTCCTCCTCTTCATCGCTCTCGTTGAAGTCGTCCATGTTGCCGATGTCTGCCGGTTTGACGCTCATCAAGCTGGCCAGACTCTGCATGTCTTCATCTCTGAGGGACAAGAGAAGATCCTTTTATTAATCACAACAATGACACAGAAACAGGAAGAAACAGACAAACATCTTGACACTGGAGGCCAAAAAATATGCTTGACATTAAACCTTAAAACACCCTTTTTCACAGTAACAACAGATTTAGTACCAGAAGGAACCAAACTTACGTGGCCTTCCCCTCCCGAACGAAGACACAGGACAGCGACAGCTTGAGCGAGGCCTCCACCACTTTGACGGACAGCGGCTTCAGAGTCAGCGTGAGGTCGGTCTGGGTCGGTGTCGGACTGGCAAACTTTTTCAGGTTGATGTCTGCAGAGGCTAACACCTTACGATGCCCCTTGTTTTCCTTTAAATGACCATTAAAAACAAACAAACACCATGAGTAAACCTTTTCAAAATAAAGCTCCTGAAACAGCTGATGGGAGAAGTATTCAGATCCTTTAACAAAGTAAAAGTCAAAATGACAAACTTTGAAATTGCTACATCACAACTTACTACACACAACTTAAAATGTACAAAATTACAGAATCATTATGTAAAGTATAAAGCAGGGTGACATACAACTGAAAGATTTCCTTTTATATTCTTAATAGGAGTGTGTAGAAACTTACACCCTCTATGACAAAGGTCCACTCTTTGTCCTCAAACTCGTCAGCGTTGATCTCCTGAAGAGAGGAACAAAAAAAATTGACGACCTTGATAGTTAGTTTAATTTCTTATCATCAAAGCTCTTAATGGTCAGACACCTTTGTATCTTAAAGAGCTCATAGTGCGCTATTACCCCTCTAGAACACTACGCTCCAACATGCAGGCCTGCTCGTCGTACCCAAAGTCGCTAAAAGTAGTGTGGGAGGTAGAACCTTCAGTTATCAGGCACCTCTCCTTTGGAATCATCTACCAGTCAGGGGCAGACACCCTCTCTACTTTTAAGAGTAGGCTTCAAACTTTCCTTTTTGATAAAGCTTATAGTTAGAGCTGGATCAGGCTTGGACCAGGTCTTAGTTATGCTGCTATAGGCTTAGACTGCTGGGGGAACTGACACCCCTCTCTGCCTGTCCCATTAAAGTTACTAACCATAGACCTTTCTGGAGTCCCTGAGCTCCCTTGTCTCATAGGTTCCTCTGCTGTGGACGGGTCAGACTCCAGCTGCTACAACTACTACTATCCGTCTCACCACTATCATCTCTCTCTCTCTTCATTTCCCTCTATCCCTCTCTCCAACTCGGTCTCAGCAGATGTGTGTCTAACATGAGTCTGGTCCTGCTGGAGGTTTCTGCCTGTTAAAGGAAGTTTGTCCTTGCTACTGTAACTTGCTAAATGCTGCAGAGTGCTCTGCTCATGGTGGATTAAGATGAGATCAGACTGAGTCCTGTCTGTAAGATGGGACTGGATCTGATCCTGTCTTGATGTTGGGTCTTTGTTAATAATAGAACATAGAGTACGGTCTAGACCTGCTCTGTTTGGAAAGAGTCTTCAGATAACATTTGTTGTGATTAACTCGCAGGGAAGTTTCTGGATCTGTATTTGTTGCCACATTTCTTCTGTATATGTCCGTGCAGCAGACTTTAAAGCGTGTTCTGGTTTTGGTACCTTGAAAAGCGTCACAGAGATGTCGATGTTTTCTGGGACGGGCCACACCACCATGCCTCTGTAGGGGTTTTTGATTCCAGGCTGCCAACTGTGGAGCTGAACAACACATGACTTAGTTAGACTCTGTGTGTGTGTGTGTGTGTGTGTGTGTGTGTGTGTGTGTGTGTGTGTGTGTGTGTGCTTCTGCTTATGCGTCCATATGACGTTGGTGTCACCTTGGAGCACATGCGTCTGTTCCTCCTGGTCCACACCACCCTCAGCTTGTCTGGTTGCCTACGGAAGACCACAAACATAAATCAAAACAGAAATGACGTCTTGCCACATGGAAAATTAATGTTACCCCATTCATTAAAGGGGCAGCTCCCTTCTGGAAAGATGATGCACTTATTAAAATTGGCTGTTAATGCAGCAAAAAGGCAAAAATGTTCTTAAACTGGTGCGAGAGGATGAGAGAAAATTGTGAAAAGGTCATGGGGTTCCTTTTATTTTGAAAGCAGTAAACCTACAACCAGAGTGAATGGCTCTGGTTTGCCCTTTTTCTAGTCCATACACTTTGATTTCTCACACTTCATACTTTTGTATGAGTAGCCCTACATATTCAGTTCAATTCAAAACCTTTATTTATTCTGGAAAGGACATTGAGGTCTCCCTCATTTCCGATGCCGTCGAGATCACAGGTACATCAGAAACAAGGAACAAGCACACATTATCATTCACAAAACCATAGATTAATTAAAAACAGATTAAGTCTTAAACTCTGCAAAAGAGGGAATAGATGCCATCTTTTTTTTTTTAAAGTTATCTTTTTGGGCATTTTTGCCTTTATTGGATAGGACAGGAAATGTGGGGAATAGAAAGTGGGGGAAGACATTCAGTAAATGGTCGACCGGCCAGGAGTCAAACTGGCGACCACTGCAACGAGGACTATAGCCTCTATACGTGTGGTGCTTAGACCACTAGGCCACCAGAGCCCAGATGTCATCCTTAAAGTCTGTTAGAGGGTAATCCATGGGTTAGGGCTGGGGTGTCAAACTCATTTCAGTTCAGGGGCCACATACAGCCCAAATTGATCTGAAGTGGGCCGGACCAGCAAAATCATAACATAATATGTTTGTATGGTCTTTTTTGCCATGATGAGTCTCACAGTGGGCTTTTGCTCTTTAAGCACTGAGACCTGCTGCGAACACACCAAACACACAACTTATCCATTCACCTGACACCGAGTTTAATGTTTACTGCAAAAGAACAGATAGATTCTAATAATGAAGAAGGTAAAGTTGACTATTTTGGACTCCTCAGTTCCAGCATGAACAGTTTGCTTGCTGGACAGTGTTGTATGCAGCGGTGTAGTGCTAGTGTTAGTAGTTAGTGGATCATCTTATTATCGGATTATGCAAACAGCAAGTCATTTATTTTATCACTTTGAGAAAAAAAGTCCTGAAAAAAAAAAAACGCTTTTCAGCTTCTGGTTCACTCAGTCAGCACCATAGACTGTATAAAATATGCTGCTCGACTGCTGTCGAGCTATTGTGATGTAAAGAGGCTGGCTGACTAGCCAACAACTACAGTGTTCCCGCCTGTCAGTCAAGTCAGCTGTGCCTCTCATTGGAGGACTCATAATCTCAATATCTTCCAAATTGCTGCATTAGAAAAAAACTCAACCCCTACAGTGTGTGCCGATAGAGAAATGAGCTATCCAGACTACACTGGTCTTTTGTACCAGGCTGTAAACATGTTTATTTCTAAAGCCAGCCTCAAGCAGATCCTCAATGAACTGCAGTTTTTAGCACTTCCACATTGGACTCATATTTTATAGACCAGAGGTTGCCGCCTGATCTCAACTGAATTTTGCAAATAGCAAGTAATCTATTTCTCACTTTAAGAGAAAAAGCATTGTTCAGGTTTTGGTTTACTCCTATGATTTGATGTGACCCCCCAGAGGACAAATCTGAAATAGTAGTTACTTTCATTGAAAAATTCCAGTTAATGTGGGACGGATTTGAACCTTTGGCGGGCCGGTTTTGGCCCGCGGGCCACATGTTTGACACCCCTGGGTTAAGGACATCAATGCTGACCTACCGAGTTCAGTGTAAACTTGAGAGGCTTTCAGAACGAGCCAATCAGAAGAGCGAGTCATGTAGAATCCATGACTACAGTTGTGCTCATATGTTTACATACCCTGGAAGAATTTATGATTTTTTCAGCCATTTTTCAGAGAATATGAATGATAAGAGAACAACTTTTTTTTCACTCATGGTTAGTGGTTGGGTGAAGCAAAGTTTTTATCAAACAACTGTGTTTACTCTTTTTATATCATAATGACTTTAGAAAATACCCAAGAAATCATAAATTCTGCCTGGGTATGTAAACTTATGAGCACAACTGTATATGTGTCTCATGACGTACTGACAATATCATATTATTCCAAATATTTAACAGGCTGTTTACATTTTTCAGCTGTGAGGATCTGCAGCTTCGTACAGATGTTGAAGTAGAGTTGTCATTTCATATAACAGCAAACAAAAAGCAAAGTAAAAGTTCAGTGAATTTGGAGCTGTGGCTGCAGGTAACATGGATGTAAATGAGACATTTATCATTTACATAAACTTCTCATGTTGTAATGATACAAAGCAGGATGAAGGTGAGCAAAGTTTCCTTAAATCATACAACTAAAGTAGATATTATCCAAACACAACACAAGGTCTGAGAGAAGGTCTTCTGACTCTCAATGCAGGACAATAACACCCTGAAGTCACAGACATCACACTGGTTCCAGTTTGTGGTATTCAAGCTGAATATGTTTATCTGATACCAGAATGCTGAATGTTGCGCAATGTAACGTGCCTGTGTTCCTGTTCTCTTCATACATGTGTGTTTGCAGGGTGCTGTGAAGGTGTTTTGTGTGTTCCCATTGTATTTTCTCACTCCTCTGCAGCACAGGAAGTGAAACTGGAAGCTGCAGAGTCACGTGACCGTCTGAATGTGAGGCGTGCCGCTTTACAAGAAGAAGGAACCCCCTTCACAAGTCAACACACACACAGAGACCCCGAATAATACACCAATGTATTCTTCTGGATGATGAGTGCTTTGGTGTTGTGTTATAGAAATGAGGGCCAAGGTTTGTGTTGGTATGGTATGTGTGTTAGGGGGTCAGGAGTGGCGTCAAAAATAACCTGTCATGGGGTAATAAAAGGTAGAGGAGGAGGCAAATTAAGAGGAGACAAGATAATGTGTTATGAAAGACAAACATGTCTTCTCACTGAGCTCAGGAACAACTGTGGCTTTACATAGGACAGCTTTATAAGAGTAACTGTGCACCAAACATGCAATTATCATTCATTGTGGTCATGCTGTGTCATTCAGCAGACAATAGTTATAACTCACAGCTGACCGTAGAATACATGAAACTCATTCACACATTTACAGACAGTTAAAGAAATATAGACTTCATGAAGCATTCCTCATGTCTCTGTAAAAACAGGGCAGTGTTAAGTCTTTAATTCTGTTGGTGCCACTTTTTATTTACAGTCTATGGTGCCACTCTGCTGTCTCAGTTAACGTCACTTTATCATTCTCTGACAGTCATCCTGCACAAACCACCAGCCCTGCTTATCTGTGTTCCCTCTATGTTCCTTTCTATAATCTATGTGAGCTGCATGTGATGGAGATAGGTTTCAGGAGGTCTTGTTCTTCCACTCTTATTACAAGGATATAGACAGCCTGCTTTCAATAACTCTTAGACCTGCAACAGCAGTTGTAGGTTATTACATGTGGTGAATATCCACTTTATCTTTGTGTTCTTTAAGAAGTGAGCGATAGTTGTTGAGAAAATATTCACTATTTTTACTAGCAGCCTGTTGTACTGTTTTTATTTGAAATATTACCAATGTTATTTGTTCGTGTGTACTATTTTGCACCATAGAGTGCTGAGTTTTAATTTTGAGTTTTGAGATTGCACAATAAATATTCTCAAAATTACATTATGGCTGTTTTTGTTTCTTTTTGTTGTTATTTTACTTTTTTTTTAAATCAATTTAGCTTTGCTAAGGTACTATATAATCAATTCAGAACTTTCATTATAATTTGTACACTTGAGTTTATATCGTGATATATACCGTTACCGTGAAGGGATCCAATTTATGCCGCGATATGAATTTTAGGTCATATCGCCCATCTCTATGTGGTGTTTATTTATTTATTCTTGTTATTATTATTTTTACCTTTCTTATTTATTTTCGTATTTATTTTTAAATATTAACATATTTACTTTATTTTAATTATTATTATTGTCTTTTTTCCTCTTCTCTATTTATGTTTATTTATTTTCAATTTTAAATAATTCTAATTCTAATTATCTTTTAATTTCTATTATTTTTCAACTAATTTATTCACTTATTTACTTACTTATCAAGTAATTCAGCATATGTCTGGGTATTTGTTTGCATTGTATTATATACTTATACATGTCATTTTGCAATATACAGTATGTGCAGATGACACACACATTTACATCACCATATCACCAGGGGATTATAGTCCCATACAAACACTGAGTAAATGCATTGAACAAATCAATGACTGGACGAGACAGAACTTTCTTCAGTTAAACAAAGAAAAAACTGAAATGATTGTTTTTGGAGGAAGAAAGGTTAAAGGTTACTGCTCAGCTCCAATCTGCAATGATGAAATGTTCAAACCAAGCCAGAAACCTTGGTGTAGTCATAGACTCAGACCTTAATTTCAGCAGCCACATTAAGACAATTACAAAGTCCGCCTATTATCACCTTAAGAATATATCAAGGGTTAAAGGACTTATGTCTCAGCAGGATGCAGAAAAACTCGTCCATGCATTTATCTTTAGCAGACTAGACTACTGTAACGGGGTCTTTACAGGACTCCCTAAAAAGTCCATCAGACGACTGCAGCTCATACAGAATGCTGCTGCTCGAGTCCTAACAAGGACCAACAAAGTAGGCCACATCACTCCAGTTCTTAGATCTCTACACTGGCTTCCTGTCTGTCAGAGAATAGACTTCAAAATCCTGCTGATGGTTTATAAAGCTCTGAATGGTTTAGGCCCAAAATACATTGCTGATCTGCTACTACTTTATGAACCACCTCGACCTCTGAGGTCATCAGGTACTGGTCTGCTTTCAGTTCCTAGAGTCAGAAGGAAACATGGTGAAGCAGCGTTTAGTCATTATGCACCACATATCTGGAACACACTCCCTGAAAGCTGTAGGTCTGCTCCAACTCTCACCTCTTTTAAATCAAAGACTAAGACTTTTTTATTTGCCACTGCCTTCCTATCTTAGTTTATTTTAACCCACTTTAAATTAAAATTTTAATGTAATTTTTAATATATTTCTAATTTTCCTTTTCTTTTCTGTTTTATGTGTTATTGTATGCCTGTCTGAATGTCTCCAATGCTTTTAATTTTTTAATGTAAAGCACATTGAGTTGCCCTCGTGTATGAAATGCGCTATACAAATAAAGCTGCCTTGCCTTGCCTTGCCTACAGTATAAGTATATAATCTGCATATCCAAACCTTGCAATATTTAATTGTCGATCTCAAGTAACTTAATGTACATTTTCTCTTCTATCATATATTTCGACTTCCTGATATATCAATTTTATTTATCGGTTGTTTCCTTTAAAAGAAAAACATCACCTGCCTGATTTGTTTAAGTTGACCTTCTGTATAAAATATGCAAAAATTAAAATAAGATAAATAAGATTCAAATAATACAGATCTGTGAAAAAAAAAGAAGAAGAAAAACCAGCAACAGATGATTGATTTGGGCATTTCGCCCTCACTGAAAGGACAGCTGAAGAGAGACAGGAAATGAAAGGAGCAGAGAGTGAGGGAAGACATGCAGCAAAGAGTTGGGGCCAGGAGGTCAAACCAGCGACTGCTGCGACTGCCTCTGTATGTGTGGTGTGAGCTTTAATTGCTCGGCTAACCAGCGCCCCGTTGTGAAGACATTGTTGACATATTTTGCATTCAAGGTTGATGCAGCAAACTTTTTAAACAGCTGCTTATTTACATATCCAGCAGCTACTGCGATGATACAACATGTGCTCACCTGGGGAATGACTGACCAATACTAACACTCTTTTAGCTCCATTTTTGGTCTCCTCCACCTTCAGATGGCAATGTATATCTGTCTTAACCCAAAGGACCTTCTTCTTCCACCAGACAAAAGCTACCTGAGTCCTTCTACTTAACAACAACCAGGAAGTGTTGAATGTATGAGGCTACAAAGTGTTCAAGTTTAAGGCCAAACAGCTCGACTCTCAGAGAAGTTTCATTAGTTCTTTCTCTGTTTCCCTTTGAACTCCTTCACCATCATTTGATTCATATTTATTATAAAATAAATGATTATTAGACCTTTGATGTGATGTAGCATTTGTAAATGAAAGCCTAATTATAACTGCACTCTGAGCCGTGGAGTTGCAGCCACAAATTATCACCTTCAAACTAAGTATCAGTAACAAGTCTGTGTGGGTGAAGAAAGCCAGCGGTCTCAAATCATAGCACTAAATTAGAAACACTCACACGGTCACACACACATAAAACTTCTACACCAACACAAGGCTTGCAAGACATTTTTTACTCTCTACGCAGCCATAGCTTCATTTCTCACCTCTTAAATATGACATGACATAAATCTATCATTAAACTGACATTTATAGTTAAATCACAAAACAGCAGAAGGCTGATGTCCTCTTTTTAAAACAGCACATGATTAAAGTAACATGACCTAAACTTTGGGTTAATCACAGGTCTCTCCTCACTTCCTCCTGTCCTCTCTCTTCTCTGGTTTAACCCCGTTTGAACAGCACACTACTGAGATGAACTCTGATTTCATCACTCTGTCTGTGGGAGTTGTCTCTCTTTCTAAATCACTCTGTGTCCACACAACACAGGCTCCCCTGCTGATGAGCAAAATCTGAAACTTTATTGACAGGATGAAAGGACTGATCAGTGTTTCTTATCACGCCGCTGACAAGCCGCTTACATAATTATTCCAACTTCAATGTAATCAGGAGAGATAAGAAGGCGCAATGTGGAACAAGCTGGCTGGAGGGCCAAAGTTAAAAGAAGTCTGAAAGACTTTGAAACATATCAGAAAAATACAAACTGTATCTTTAAGACTTCAAAGTGTCTATATAGCTACACAAAAGTTGACTACATGTTACAAGTTATGTATACTTCTCTCCCAGTACTGTCTCCTGACTATGATTTATTAAGTTTCTGCCCAGTGTTGTGACACAGCTGCATGATGAGCCATGCTGCATCACCTGGCCACCTCCCAAATGTTTAGTAAGACAGCATTGCACAAGAGGGGGAGGCCCATCTCAGCTGTGGGTAAAACAACTCAGAATAAACTTCAGAGGTTATAAGAAGTAGGTTGTAAGACACTGAGGATTAATGTTTTCTGATCAACGCTCAATCTGATTGGTCACGTGCACACCAAGCGGCAACCTCCGGTCTAAAAATATGAGTCAATGCGGAAGTGTTAAAAGCTGCAGTTCATGGAGGATCCGCTTGAGGCTGGCTCCGGAAGTACCGGAAGTCACATACACATGAATGGGGAAAAGACGATCTTTGCAGCGTTAATAAACATGTTTACAGTCTGGTACAAAAGATGAGTGTAGTCTGAATAGCTAATTTCTCGATGTCCTCTCACTGTGAGGGGGGTGAATTTTTTTCTAATTTGGTAATTTAGAAGATATTGAGATTACTAGTCTTCCAATGAGAGGCACAGCTGCCTGCAGGAACACTGCAGCTGTTGGCTAGGAGGCTCAAAGCCCGCCTCTTTACGTCACACTGGCTCGACAGAAGCAATATGGCTGCCGCAGCCGATTGGCCTCAAAACAGCTCTTCAGAAACAGATGGGTGACGTCACGGATCCTACGTCCATATTTTTTACAGTCTATGGTGCACACACACGTTCAAACTGAGGATGAAGTAATGTAACATCCACATTATCCAGCAGCTCATAGGCCATCATTAATGAACAATGACTTAAGTCTTAAGTATAGATCCTCCAGGTCAAATATTACTCCAATACAAGTGAAAGTTGCTCTGTCAGATTATTACTTGAGTTAAAGTCTTGGAGTACTTCCTTTTGAAAATACTGAAGTATTCATTCTTTAAAAAATCTCAAAACGTTGTATTTTCACAATACATAAATGCAGTCAAGAATACATAGGATTACATTCTGTTACATCATGTTTATTTAGAAACCATTACTTGAAATCTCTAAAAACTACCATGGAATAAAAACAGACACTAAGTTACTCCAAGCACAGACAACTTAGTTTGAAATGTTCATCTGGAATGAAACAAATGTTACGTAGCTCAACACGCTCTCTCAGGTTGGACAGTGAATGGAAAACAGGGAGAACATTTCAAATGATACATATCATTCTTCATTTCAAAAACCTCTAACACAGGCTGAAGATATGGCCATGGGTGCTCAGGTGGAGAATTATAGACATCATTACCGCCCTTACATGAACGGCCTGATCTGAGTGATGCTCTGTGTTTGCTCCACGTTCAACCGTGGAGACGCACGATATACAGGTACGACTAAACCACTGAGACAAACAGAACTACACAAACACAGTTTACTGTCTTTGGGATCAGATTTCAGAAAAGAGAAGGAAATTCATGAACTGACTTCAAAGTAAAAGTAGTGAGTAACTAGAGCAGGCATGTCCAAAGTACGGCCCGGGGGCCGATCGCGGCCCAAGGTCCCTTTATTTATGGCCCCAAGCTTCCATCTTAAAATGTGTTATTTATAGCAAAGAATTTAATCACATTCTGAATCATCAGCACCGGGAATTCTGCAAGATGGCAATAAAGAAGAAACACAAGAACTCTTAAGGTTGACAAGTTTTCAAATTAATGTTTTTATCATGATGTGAAAATGTTCTGGATGAACACTAAGAGTTCAGAAGACACAAGACAAGATCAAAATTATGAAATTGTGCAGAAAGGCCAAATTTGGTGCATAAAAATTGTTCAAAATAATTATTTTGTTCTAAAAATGTTGTCTGCTGGTCAGAAAAGTCTAAAAAACAACATGAAAAAGAAGTGTGATGAAATCCAGCCATAGAAATATAATGAGAATATTTTTCCCACATTGCCCGACCCGAATGAAAAACATTTTCCTCCAGAAGAAGATAAAGTTTGCCAATGTTTAAGTGGCTTGTGGAGAACCGAGGACTAGCTAGTTACTGATTTATTGAGGAAAAAAAACGTTATTAAATAGAGTTCATATATAGCTTTTATGATTCCTAAGTCTCAGTAGGAGCCACTGGCCCTGAGGTATTCTGACAACATCAAATGTGGCCCTCTTTGAAAAAAGTTTGGACACCCCTGAACTAGAGCATTGATAGAAATGTAGTGGAGTCAAAAGTAATAAGTCCCCCAAAATAATAATACTCAATTAAAGTACAGATACTCAAAAAATGTACTCAAGTAAATTCACTCTGTTACTGTCCACCACTGGTTACAATGAAAGGGGCACCAATTGACATATTGCCTTGGGCACCAAGTCGGTTAGTGCCGGCTCTGAATAACACCACAAAATATTCACAATTAAAAATCTCAGAGATTTTGTTTTCTACAAAAAAAAATGACTCAATCAATTAATTCGAGTATTCGAGTATTATGACATTTGACAACTAATGGACTACATGCTGCTGTGTTATTGTTTACTATGTCTTGATAAGATTGCTGAAATGTCAATATAAAATGACTCAGCTGGTTGATTAGAGATTTATGATCATTGAGACTGTTAACTGATAACTTCCTCTCATAAAGACTTTGTCATAGGCGGGGTCGGGAATCGAACCTATGACACTCCGGAACAGCTGAGCACATGTACATACATGAGGGACGCCCCCATCCTTCTCACTGTAGCGGAAAGACCCATGGAGTCTTATTATAACTAACAACAGACTCCACACAGCAACATCTGAAACAGTGACAAACAACCATAAAGGACTCATTTATCCACAAACTCACCATTTCTTGGTACACTCCAACACCAGTTCCTGGTAGGAGGCGACAAACTGGAACTTTGAAGCCTTTTTACCGACTCTCTGTAATCTCTTCCACACAGAAGTCATGACTTCCTCAGGTAACAACAAACAAACAAAGAGACAGACAGAAAACAGGCTGGACTCCTCCGCGCGTAAAAGTCAAAGTTTCCCCTTAAGAGGTCCGCGCGCTCTCTTCCTCCTGCTCCTGATGATGATGATGATGATGAACTCCACACAAGCTGCGACTCGCGCTCATTGGCAAAAAGTTAAATGAGGAATGAGGAAAAGATGAGAAGAGCTTTTTAACAGAAGTGATTATATGAGGCGAGCATCAAAGAGGAACCGAGTCCGCCCTGCGCGCGCTGTCATTCAACTAAACGCCTAAAGTTTCAGCCAAACAACTGCACGCGCTCTCATTGACCACCTCGCCCTCTCTCCTTTTGGCTCACATCCACATGGAAACTGTATCGCTTAGTCAAGCCTTGTTGTAGCTCATGTAAAATCCACTGCAAGCTTTCACCTCCCTCCTTCCGCGAGAGAGACAGGCAGGGAGTGAGACAGGATATGCAAAGAGAGAGAGAGAGAGAGAGAGAGAGAGAGAGAGAGAGGGAGAGAGGGCTGGTGATGCAGCAGTATGCAAACTCCTTTATCTCGCTGCCTATCCGCACTGAGGTAACAGACTTCAGTCCTGCCTGCAGACTTTGATCCGCACTGTCTATGTCACTGGAACAGGCTTATCTGACACTGACACTAAAAACTTGGAGCTCCTGTAGGCAGCTCTGCAGGGTTAAATAATGCTGAAGTGGAGTGAGACACATGAGGGCTTGTTGGTTTAAAACTGAACTCATAGTTATGACTTCCTGAGTCCCAGCTGCGTCATCCAGCAGCTCCTCAGGAAAAAAGTCTGTTTCATCCAGTAAACTGCAGAGGAATAGTTTCCATGGACAGTGCCAACCAAGTCATGTCAGTGTGGTGTGGGTGTGTGTGTGTGTGTGTGTTTCTGTGTGTGTATGTGTGTGTAGTCAGGCTAGGTCAGAGCACGGGGATTTTCCTCGGTGAGAGCAGGAGTGTATTTTTAGGTGGGGGAACAGGGATGGATGGATGGACAGAGGCAGCTGGTGGAGGAGTGCAGGGCAACAGTAGGAGGGAGGGTAACTCTCTCATGACTCAGAGTTGGTCTAATATTACACCAGGATTCATAAGGGGCATTATTGCTCTTATTACCCACAGCTTGTTGACCTAACTTCTAGTTATACTCTTTAATGCTTCTTTAATTAAAGATAACATTAATTTATGTCAAAGTACTACATACACTGTTAGAACTGTAGATCTGTTACATGACCAGTGTTTAAAATATTGGTACTATTTGAATAATTTATTAATCAACTTATTTTTTAGCTAAACTTTATGTTATTTATGGGTTATCTGCAATTTCTATCTGCTTATTTTTTATTTCATTTTACCTTGTTTTATTTTTTTTGTTTCATCTTGATCTTTTGAAGGAGTCTGGCAAGGAACTACGGATGTAAACTAGCCTTAAGTTTTGGCTAATTCTGGAATATTTACAAAAAGGTTAATTAATATGCATGGTCCTTTTAAAGCTGCTGTGAGGAACTTTTGATTTATATCAATTTTGGCGCCCCATTGTGGACAAAGTGATACCTCTTATCTCTTGTTCTGTACATGCAAACGTAGTGTTTTCAACAAAAACCTCACCCTGCTGTCTTTTAGCAGCCAGCTTTATCACTCAATGTGATTTTTTGCCGTGAAAACAGACGAAAAATTATGTTTTTAAAGCCAAATGTCAATCGTGGTCTGACACCTACCCCCTCTGAGTGGTTTAAGGCATTAAAAATGCCAACAGAGAAAGTATCAGTGTTGTTGCTTATGGTTTTGTTTGCTTTTAAAAGGTCATAAAGAGGCATCGGTGTTGGTTTCAGTCTGTTTCACAGGTGGTGAAAAACTTCTCATAGTGCCTTTAAATGAAAAATAAAATAAATAAATAAAATCCTAGTTTGTAGCTGAACTTAAAGCTCCTGTGAGGATTTTTTGACTGGTCATGAAACACCCTGTAATCAATACTAATGCCTCTTTTTGACCTACAAAAGCAAATGGGACTATAAGTGACATTATTTAAAAATTTTGTAATACAATTTTGAGTCCTTTAAAGCTGCTGGGAGGAACTTTTGTTTTGTATCGATTCTGGCGCCCCCTTTTGGACAAAGTGATACCTCTTCTCTCTTGTCCTATCCATGTAAAAGTAGTGTTTTCAACAAAAATCTCATCCTGTTGTCTTTTAACAGTCAACTTTATCAGGCAATGTGATTATTTTCCATGAAAACAGTCAAATAAAGGCTGTTTCTGAAGCGAGATGTCCATCATCTGGTCTGACACCTACCCCCTCAGGGCGGTTTCAGGCATTAAAAATGACAACAGAGAAGGTGTCAGTGTTGCTGCTGATGGACTTGTTTGCTATTGAAGGTCATAAAGAGGCATCAGTATCATTTTCAGTCTGTTTCTTAGCCATTTCAAAACTCCTCACAGGGCCTTTAACTTCTGTGAGGGGGTAGGCGTCGGACCAGCTTGCTAAAGAAACAACCTCTATGATGTTTTTAACATCTGGTGATTTATTCCTCAGTTCAAAGAAAGCAGGATGGTCAGGTAGCACTCCTTGGGAGGGTTCAGGATGGGACAAGTTCTTGTTCTGCTGCTAACTTGACACTCGATCAAGACAGTTTTGTCTGATGATAAGGAATCCAACTAACTGATACTGTAGACTCTGAGATCAGGCCTTTGAAATGTACTGTTGCATGAAAAACTGAATGTCTATGTGGAAGCTTCGGGAGATATATCCTTTATAAACATATTTAAACACTAAAGAAGAATGCAGGATGCCATTTTTTGTCAGTGGATTCTACCATGGCATGTTCAGGACAAGATCTGCAAAAAGATATGATGTACATCTTTGTCGACGGGGGCGCCAACATAGACACAAACTGAAAGGTCTTCACAGGAGCTTTAAGCTGGCAGATAGTTTTACTGGAGATAAAGTGAAATGTTTATCTCTTCTTATGATGAAGACAGATGCTGAGGAAAATAAAAGTTGAACTCAAGTACCTCACATTTTTACAGTATTTAAAGCTCCTGTGGGGAACTTTTGTCTTGTCAAGTTTGGCGCCACCTGGTGGAAAAGCGGTGCCTTTTATCTCTTAGTTATTTTGTCTTGTACATGTATAAGTTACATATACATGTATATATTTTTGGGGCATTTTCACCTGCAGGACAGCTGAAGAGAGACAGGAAATGTGGGGAGCAGAGAGCAGGGGATGACATGCAGCAAATGGTTGTGGCCTGGAGACAAACCAGAAACCTCTGTGACGAGCGGTATTACCTCTGTATATCACTAGGCCACCATCTTGCTTTTTTGAACAGTCAGATGCTTCACTCATTTAGAATCTTTTGAAACTGTCAAAAGAGAAATCCTGTTTTTTGCAGCTTGCTGTTCCTCACTTTGTCTGACACCTTCCCCTCATGCAGTTTCAGACACTAAACATAACATCAGAGAATAACAATCATCTCGATGTGGTCATTTGGCTTTTTTAAGTCACGTAGGAAGCGTCAGTATCAGTTTCAGTCTGTTTCATAAGAAGCTAAGAGCTCATCACAGGAGTTTCAGATACAGTTTCTTCCTCTATTGGACTCTTATTTTGAAAAATACAAGTTTCAGCATCCTTGCTTGTGTTTTTTGTTTGATTACACTGGTAAAAACTTCTTCTGTTTCTTAGGCCTCCCTGATGTCCAGTCTGATGTCTGTATTTCTGTATTGAAACAATAAAACCTACAGTAACACACAGTGATGTGACAATAACAGCCATATACGAAAGACAGACGACAGAAGAAGACAATGGAGAAGAAATAAACACAACTGTCAGGAAGTTATAAATCCAAATGTACATTTAGTTGATTATCCAAACCACAGAGACATCATAATTAAATGTAGAGCAAGCAGACGTCCACAGTCGAACTCTTTGTTAGACTGCCAGAGAGACAGACAGGCAGTTTGATTCTAACAATAACCACAACATATGTCGATTATAAATAGAGAACAGCATGAAACTGTTGACACACGCGTCACCCCCCCCATTACTTTTCCTCGCTCCACACAGCAAATGGTTCTCCCCCCTCCTGCTGCTCTGCTTCACACACCACCACCACAGAGGAGGAGGAGGAGGGGGCCTGCAGGAGGGACAGAGGGAGCTCCTCACTGGAACTGGAGACAGTGTGTCCCCTGTTGGTCATGCTCTGCAGTGGCATCCTCTTATTCCTGGTAATATGAGTGTAGAAAACAGAGCATGTGCTAAACAGGTGCTTTCACTCCAACACTTCAGACTGGCTTTACATCGCTCTTATAAAACTTTATGAGTGCTTTCTTTAGAGACCTAACTTCATCCACCTCTTTGCTTTAGATATCAAAATCATTGTTACACCCAGCTGTGTTTCACTAGCAGCATGTAGAAGCATGTAGATTGTAATTGGCAAGGATGAGCATAAAGGGAATATTGTTAAGTCTTACTTGTCTGTCCTGATTTTCATGTGGCTTCATTTCTGCTGCAATATGTAAATACATCACACAGGTGGAGCAACTTTAGACACTTATAATCAAACAGCCTGAATTAGGAAGCTGCTGATTTTCTTTATAGTAATAGTGAAGGTTTAAAACTACAAGACCCACCGGTCTTAGCATATGTGCGTCCAACATAAAGATCCAATGGAGCAAAAACTTGGGAGTAAAAAAAGATCTGCAAAGGCCGCTTATGGCGTCTTGTAAGCTTCTTCAAACTTCATCAGTGTAAAGAATGAAACGTTAATACTTGTGGATTTACATAACAAAGAGTTGCAACATAATTTCAAACAGGCACTGGTTTTGCATTTAAGTGTAGAAAAGTAACATGAATAAGACAATAAGCTCAAAATATTCCCTGATTATGGATACATGGAATAAAAGCGAGGCTAATAAAAATGAAGGGTGTCTCCACATCCTGCACGTGACTGTTCTGTTCTCAGGGGATATGAAAGGAGTCCTTGATCCACTGGTCCCTGGAGTTGCTGCTGGCACGGGGCACAGACAAGGACGAGGAAATCGGTCGTGAGAGGCCTCCTGCTTCCTCCTCATCGTCCTCCTCTTCATCTTCAGAGTCCCCGTTATAAGCACTGAAGGAGGCCTCAGACAGAAGCGAGGAGCCCTTGTACTCCTGGATGGCCTCGTGGAGAGACCACAGCTGGCACAGCAGGGACATGTCGAGCTGACGCAGACCCACCTGTTACACACAAACACAGACATGTGTTCCAGCAATCCAAGATTAAAGCAATAACAGGTAGACCTTTCTGGAGTCCCTGAGCTCCCTTGTCTCGTAGGTTCCTTTGAGTCGCTACCAGAGACGTTCCAGACTCCAGAGGCAACAGCTACTACGATCCGTATTACCACTATCATCTCTCTCTCTTATTCTCCTCTATCCCTCTCTCCAACCCCAACTCGGTCTGTGTGTCTAACATGAGTCTGGTCCTGCTGGAGGTTTCTGCCTGTTAAAGGGAGTTTGTCCTTTCCACTGTAACTTTATTATGGTAGTTGGGGTTGGAGAGAGGATAGATAGTGCAAGTACAGACTGCACTCTTTATTATACTTTACAAAGACCCAACATTGATCTTAATTGAGCATTTGGCAATAGTGTCAAGGAAAACTTCCTTTAAACAGGCAGAAACTCGAGCAGAACTACACTCATTGGTACACACAGCAACTGAAATGTCAACATTTAATACATGTTGTTGCAATGACTATAAACAGTAAGTACTCCAATCCCCAATTGGTCTCAGCAGAAGTGTGCCTAACATGAGTCTGGTCCTGCTGGAGGTTTCTGCCTGTTTAAAGGAAGTTTTCCTTGACGCTATAGCCAAATGCTCAATTAAGATCAAGAGCACTTTGCAGCATTTAGCAAGTTACAGTGGCAAGGACAAACTTCCTTTAACAGACAGAAACCTCCAGCAGGACCAGACTCATGTTAGACACACATCTGCTGAGACCTAGTCTCATACTGTTCATATCAGTCAAATTTGTACTTTTGTTGTAGACTTTGTAACAACATGTAATAAATCATGATATCTCAGTTGCTGTGTGTACAACTGAGTTTAGTTCTGCTCAAGTTTCTGCCTGTTTAAAGAAAGTTTTCCTTGATACTGTTGCCAACTCCTCATTTCAGATCAATGTTGGGTCTATGTAGAGTATAAAACAAAGATTAAAGTCTATACCCGCTCTGTCTTTCCTCTTTCATACCCCAACACAGTCTCAGCAGATGTGTGCCTAACATGAGTCTGGTCCTGCTGGAGGTTTCTGCCTGTTAAAGGAAGTTTGTCCTTGCCACTGTAACTTGCTAAATGCTGCAAAGTGCTCTGCTCTTGGTGGATTAAGATGAGATCAGACTGAGTCCTGTCTGGAGGATGGGACTGGATCTTATCCGGTCTTGATGTTGGGTTTTTGTTAATAACATAGAGTGGTCTAGACCTGCTCTGTTTGGAAAGAGTCTTCAGATAACATTTGTTATGATTTGGTGCTTTATGAACAAAGATGGATTGATAGAAGGAGGAGTGCTGTTATACTGAACATCAACACAGGTTCCATAAGAGGCATATATTCATAACACAATAGGCAAGCATACTGAACTTCACTAGAATGAATCTTTTTAGCTTCTTGTAGTGAGTGAACCATTATTCAAAATCAATTTCAGGCTAAAAGATTAATTTCTAAGAGCAAACCTGCATTCATTACTTCACTTTGCTTATAACTGTGACTACCATTAGACTAACAGACTGATAACACATGACCCTGTCCTCTCACCATCTCTTTCCTCAGCAGAGCCAGAGCAGCGTCTAGCCCACCTGGCTTGCTGTTGCCGCGCGGCGCGTCCCCGCCGCCCCGGTTGATGTCGGCCTGGATGCGCGCTCTCTTGCTGTGCACCTTCTCGATGTCCCTCCACGACCCCCCGCTGGAGTTCAGGATGCCGCTCAGGCCTTTGGGCAGCGGCGGCAGACCCTCCACGGAGGCCGGGACGCCGCCCACGGTACTGTCCGCCGCGCTGCACCGAGTCCCGTTCATCGCGCCGCAGAGGGACAGCTGACAGCAGGACTCTAAAATGCGCATGCAGTCTGGATTTCTCCTCTCTCTCAGCTCTCAGGGAGGAGTACAGACCGGTACACAAACACAAACCTGCTGTCTGAATTAAAATATGAAGTCCAAGCCTCCCTGGTCTTTGTGTGGGAGCGTTAGAAATGAACTCCGGGCTTTTAAGGGGCTTCCTGGCTTTGTTTTGTTTCCTCTCCTTTGTGTGGAGAGTTCACCCAGACAGCCCACAGCTCCTCCCGGACAGGACCAGGACCACGCCCCGCCACGGTCTGCGTGGGTGTGTGTGTGTGTGTGTGTGAGGGGGGAAAGGGACTGTCTATGTTTTGATTGATTCAACTGGACAACTGCTGAGCTTTCAGACCAAACACAGAAACACACTCATATGATGAACACACCACTCCACAGAGACTTTAAAGGTGATATATTATGCTCTTTTTCATCAAAATATATTGGTCTAAGAGGTCCCCAAAACATGTCTTTAAAGTTTATTGTTCAAAACACTTTGAAATCAGATTTTGGTCTGCCTGTAAACTCCTCTTTTTCAGCCCTGCTCAGAACAGGCTGTTTTCTGTGTCTGTGCCTTTAAATGAGAATGAGCTCTCTGACCACGCCCCCTCAGGAAGTGGATAGCCCCTCGGCTCTCCGGCACGTTGATCTAATGTTTACATGTTGGCTGAATATACACGGCTGCTCACAGACCCGCGTTACTTCAACCCTCTGAATCTGATCCAGAATCTGATCCTGATGGAGAGGCGCCTGCAGCAGGACCTTTCTGAACCATTGGTCACAGATTTAGTGTTTCTTGTTGTTTTATTTGTCAGTATGTCAACGTGTGTCTTGGTCATAGACTGTAAATAAAATGGACAGCACTGCTCCGCCTCTTTCCTTTGTACGGTTCTGAAGCCAAATTATCCCGCTCCTGGGCGCAGCCATTGTGCAGCCAGAGCCTGGGAAGCCACTGTAATAAGCTCCGCCCTACAGCGTAGCGTCACAAGACGCTGTGTGTCATTTGAAGTTTCCCTCTACGGGGGCTGTGAATCAAAGGAAACCAGGAAGTAAAACCCCGTTTTTTAACCTCTAATAACTAATGAAAAAGAAACTTTTCAGGAAAAAGAGGCCTTGAAAAAAAAAAAGTCAAATAATAACTACATATCACCACAGCATACGGATGTGAAAAACATTCGTACCACATGTATTTATTTTTTAAAGTTTGACTGCTCCCCAATTCAAATGAATGGGGGAGACAGATTTTTTTACCTATACTGCAGCCAGCCACCAGGGGGCAGACATTTTGCTGGAAGCTTCACCACCAGGGCCGTATCCGGCACGCTTGATGTTTACATGTTGGCTGAATATACACGGCTGCTCACAGACCCGTGTTCCTTTAACCCTCTGAATCTGATCCTGACTGAGAGGCGCCTGCAGCAGGACCTTTCTGAACCATTGGTCACAGATTTAGTGTTTCTTGTTGTTTTATTTGTCAGTATGTCGACGTGTGTCTTAGTACACAGCTACGAACATGTAGTGATGTGGCTATGCTAACTAGCGCTAGCACTTTTTCATGACAAATAAAAATCATCCACTAGATCTTCAAATCTGCAGACGTGGGGAGTCAAACCGACCTTTGTGTTTATTAAGACAGCCTACAACTAGCATGCCTCCCTCCTAAGCTCCTTGTTAGCACACGTGTGTGCAGGGACTGAAAAACGGAGGAGGGGTTGAGTTGTATTTTATACAGTCTATGGGCTGAACAAGCTCCAAGCTTTTTTTCATTTGAGGGGTTTGTAGACAGGGACACATATTTCAGGTAGAGAACCATTAAAAAGTCCATTTTGCATGATGTCACCTTTAAATACACGCGTCAGTTTGATTCTTTGTGATGAAGATGTAAACGTCCACAGAGCACAATTTACTACATTTTTATTGGTCCTCAAAAATGTCCTTTTTTTAAATACAGCGATTTCTCAGTTAACATACTTTATGGCATCTGCATTTGGTGCCCTCTAGTGGAAAGAAAAATACTGCAGGCAAAGCTTTCCTCAAACTAACAGCCTTAAAAACCACCGTCTCTAACACCCTTTAACATAATATGAGGATCAGGTTTATTAGCTTAGGATGGGTTGCTGAGTGAAGCAGAGCGAGTCCAACACTAGAATCTGTTTGTCACTGAATCAAGTCGATTATCAGCACAACCATTATGTATTCACCACAAACCTCAGAGCTGAAAGCACACAGTGAGTCTTTCTATCACTCGGTCAGATGATGGGTGGGTTCAGTATCACACAGTCTTGGCAAGCGACTTGCAGTTAGTAGTATGTTGTATGTTATGCAGACACATTTAGAGGGCATGTGTAGACTGGGTTTCTTGTGGTTTTCAAATTAAACACAGTGCTTTAATTTCTACAGAGAAATAGATTTTGTTGATTCCCAGATTTAAATTTGAAGATGATTTGAATCATACGAAGGCAATCACCTATGTTAGCAGTCTTTTACTGTTAAATAGTCTCATTCTAAAAGGTTTAATCAGCCAGATGATCATAAATCAATGTAGATGATGAAGAAGCGTTTGTAATGTTCTGTTCTTATACGTATGCATGAATAATAAACAGTCAAATGTCGACACATTGGAACCTAAACATACAAAACCATATAACATCATATTTCTGCCAGCCGTAAAAGTCTGTTAACTGAAGAGCAATGAGAGCAAGTTTGACATTTTAATCCTAGTTCAAGTGCAATTCTTGACCAATTTGAATTCAGCTCTAATTATGGATTCAGTCAAAGAGAAGTGCCGCAAAGCAGCGAACAAGAGTCAGTGCTCCAGGACAGAGGCAAGTTGAAACAGTGTTCCTGTTAATTCATGGTTTCAATCGTCACCATGAGGGCTACTGGCTGAGTTCCTTGAGGCTGCGCAGTGAGCTGGCACAGCTGGCGATGAGGGTGCAGAGCTGAATGCTCGCCTCCAGGGAGGCCGAACTCTGTAGCTGGTTCGTGGCCCAGCGGAGTTTGGTTAGAACAGCTTCCTCCGCTTCTTGCAGCACGGGTTGGGCAGCAGCGATCGGTGCCACAACTGGAGGACGAGCAGGTGCCAGGGATGTGGCGGGGGCAGGAGGTGCAGGAGCAGGAACGGCCGCTGGAGGCAGGGTGTTTCTTCCTCCAGCAGCAGCCCCCTCGCAGTGCTCCGGTCTGGGGACTGTTACACTTGCCTGACTGCTGCTGCTGCTGGTGGTGGTGCCTCCATTGAGGGCAGGAGTCTGGGACGGTGTGGGGGACTGGGATGCAAGTTGTCTTTCCCTCACTTGAGACAATGCTGCCTGTGCATTCAGAGCTGAAAGGAGCAGAGAAAACAGGAGACATGGGAAAAAGAAGAAAAATGTGCACACAGCTTTTATCAAGAACAGAAGAAATGCAGGATTTAAGTCAGAGATTAAATATTTGAATATGCGAAGATTTAAGAAGACAAATGAGATGAGACAGCTGGTAATTTTAAGAGTCTTGTTAGTTACTCTGGAATAATCTGTCCACGGAGATCAGGTCTGCTGAGTCAGAGCTCTTTTAAATCCCTTCTTAAAACATACTTTTATTGCAGAGCCTTCCCAGATTTTAATTTTAACCGTCTCAAGATATGCAGGGCATGGTCGCGGCTGGGAGTTGAACCGGCAACCTCTGCGATGAGGACTATAGCCTCTGTATGTGGGGAGCTTAGACAGCTAGGCCACCAGCACCCCAAGAAATATATTTTTAAATATTTTTATTCCTGTCGAGTTCTTTTAGGGGAATTTTATGTCTTGTAAAACATGTTTTATTTCTTTATCTTGACTTGTGTGCTTTTATTAACTGGCTGTTTTATTTTGATGCCCATGTGAAGCACTTTGTAACTCAGTTTTGAAAAGTGCTCTATAAATAAAATTATTATAATTATTATTATTAGTTGTGTGTACCTGGGTTGTCCTTATCAACATCAGAGTCCAGCTCCTGACATGAGACACAGTAGATCTTCTGCTGTCTGTCCAGAAGAAGAATTGTCTGCAAACACAAACACCTGTTTTAGACACAAATGACACCTACACCACCTTCCTTTGAATCTCAAGGTGCTCCACCATCACAATAACAAGATGTAAACAACCAATTGCACTCACCCCACACACATCACAGCAGTCTCCCAGCATCTTGTATCCCTGGAGCAGGTAGCCTCCCATCAGCTTACTGATTCTGTCTTGTCGCTCTCTGCGAGCCTGGATCACCTTCATCTCTGCCTCTGTTGGAGGCTCCCACTCAAAGTCCTCGTCATCTGGGGGATCAGAGAAAAAGACATGATTTTAAAAGATTGTATTTACCCTTTAAAAAGACTCAGTCCTGCACATGTATGATCACAGCAGGCAGAGCTTCAGCTGAGCTGTCACTCATAGTAATAGATATGCTCTGCTCTGACGTGTTTGAGTGTTAGCTCTCACTGACCCCAGAGTGTCTGTAGTTAATATAATGTAAATATAACATGTTGTTTGTGTTAATGAGTCATTATATGAGGTTAAATGATAGTCAGTGTGTTGTTTTAGACCGTGCTGTTATTGCCGCAGAGCTGCTACACACTGATGAGAAGCTAAGCTAGCAGATCGACCGGGCTAACGTCCGATGAGGATATCCGTGAAAGGGTTAAAATAAAACGCAGTGAGTTTAAAAATAAACATTTAAATTATTAACAAAGAGTGCAGGAAAATATTTATCCAACAATAACACAGGTTAGAGGGAGGAATGTCAAAGTTAGCTTGTTTATAAACTCAAAAGTTTACAGACCTCCATTCAGAGCCATGTTGCTTCTGTGCTGCACGTTTTACGTGATGACGCAATCGCCGTCTACTGGCGTCATGTTTTTCTTCTTCTTCGGAGGTTTTACGGCAGTCGTCAGCCTCGAAAGACACAATACTGACCCCCTATGGTGGTCTCCAGGAAGTAGTCAGTTTCAGTGACTAATAATGTTACAATGTAATTTTTTTGTCATTTAGCAGACGCTTTTATCCAAAGCGACGTACATACGAGAACAAGAACAACACAAGCAAAGATCTAGACAAGAGGAAACAAGATCAGTAAGAGTAACAAAGTGCTTCAAGTCTGCCAAGCAGTGTAAAGGCAATGCACAAAAGTAAGTAAGGATTTTTTATTTATTTTTTTTAAATAAGGAACATCTGCAATGAAGCAATCAAACCATTTAAGACCTTCCATTATCATCATCAACAATTAACATCACCACAATACTGACCAAAGTACCAAGTGCTGGGTCACTGAAGAGCTGAACACAGATTTCCAGAGTAGAGCAGGACAGTGAGAGTCAACTGTAGCTGGAAGACATGATCTGCCACTGGGGACGACAGTGGAGAACAGTCTAGCTAAGTGCATAGTGCTTCCTAAAGAGCTGGGTCTTTAGCTGTCTTTTGAAGGTAGAGAGGGACTCTGCAGATCGAATGGAGTTAACTAACAGCGAAAACAGTAGCTTGTTAGTTGCGCCTCAGTTGACTATATTCACTATATTTTCTGAGATAATCATCACATATCTCTTCTGCACATTACAGTTTGGTCTGTGTCCACTTTATTTCCGTGCTACTGCTCACAATATATAAAATAGCTGATGAAAGATTTCAAAACTCAAGCTAAGTAAAAAAAAAACAAAAGATGAAAATTCCAGTTTCATTATAAATGTAGATTAAAAGACATAAGGGGTATGTATTTGTTCTCAGTCAAGAAAAATCTTCATTCAATTCTTTATAAAATCATAACTACTTATGTCTTGTTTTGTTACTGTTATGCATCACATCAATGTATAATGTTCCATTACTACAACCAGGTCTAAATAATAATACTAATAATATAATAATAATAATAATAATAATAAAGTTTATTTATAAAGCACTTATCAAAACAGATGTTACAAAGTGCTTAACATCATAAAAACCCACAATAAAGAGAACAAAGGGTATATGGGCTGGCAAGACAATTTAAGCAGAAAAACCAAAAGAGAAACTACTAAAAGCAGTTAAAACAATAAAACAATTAAAATCAGTAAAACAAATAAAATCAGTAAAACAATAAAACGATGAGTGAATAAAAAATAGATTAAAAATAAATGTAGCATCTTGGATAAAACAATATCACAGGAAGGCCTTTCGATAAAAAAGTGTTTTCAGCTGTGATTTAAAAGAAGATAAATGACTAAATCTCACTACAGTCTGACATACTGTCATTAAAACCACCACAGGTATTAACTATTTCTTTGTGATCATCATGCATATGTTAACCTGCCTGATGAACATCATTATCACTCCTCCCCTAGCAGGTTTAAACTGGTCATTTAAAAAAAGAAAAAGGAAATAAAGCTTGACAAAAATGACTACAGGAAAAAGTAAATACAAATAATACAGTATTAATAATCTTTTTTTTTAATACAACATTTTTCTAGACAAAGTTTCAAAGTGCTTCACAAAAAACAAGAAAAATATATTGAAAGAAAAACAATTGAAAAGCAGAACAACGTATTTACACTGTTATAAAAGCCTTTTTAAAAAAGAAAGAAAGAAATGGTTTAAAATTAGAAACAGATGTAGCACACCTGATTTCAGCAGGGAGGTCATTCTGGAGTTTATGGTCAAATAAGTATATTTACATAATATTTAGGTACAGTTTTGAGGGGAACAATACTCAGTATTTCATTTTTTGCTTAAAGCCTCTGCTTCTTTCTTTCTGTGGTTGTTAGCTCATCCACTCCGCCTGTAACACACTCATTTAAACTATACTTTAGCTTGTGATTTAATATAGATGGCTCATTTAGTATGTTATTCATCTTAATAAAAGATAACATTTAGTATCAGATCAGTGTTTGGTGTGTCTTATAAACGTGTCGGCTGGGCCTTTATTTATCTTGATAGGTAAATAGAAAACAGTGAAATAATGTAAATCTACTGTGAGGAAATGTGAGCTTGATATCAAACAGACTGGAATGAAATTTGATGCCTCTCCATGACTAAAAGCAAAAAAGACTTGCATGGTAATGGACTCTTCCTCCAAGTTATTTTAATGTATGAAGTAATTGAAGCGGGATCGATGTTGGATGAGAAGATCAGCAGCTTTCTACATTGTACAGATTGTCAGTGAATGATACATTTAACTGTTCAAAGACAGCAGGATTAAACTTAAATACTTACACAAGTACACAAGAAACCAACAAAGAAATGTAAGGGACTGCTACACTCACAGGGAGTGCTGAAATGGACATGTTTATCACAGGAGCTTTAAACCCAGGCCTTTTTCAAGCAATGAGAACATGGTATGGTATTTATTTAGATGTCTAACTATACCTGCATCAGTCTAAAGAACATATAAGATTAGCAAGTTGATTAATAAGTCTTATCATGCCTTTTAATTTATATATTGCTGTGCATCTGATGTCATCATCACTCAAAGGCTTCTTATCTGCGCCCTCATAAAAACTTCCTTACAGCATCAACTGTAAAAGGAAAACAGACTACTAAAAGCAGATTTCTTTGTAGTTGCACAGAGAAAAATATAGTATATCCATCCATCCATCCATCCATCTTCTTCCGCTTATCCGGGTCCGGGTCGCGGGGGCAGCAGTCTCAGCAGGGAAGCCCAGACACTCCTCTCCCCGGCCACTTCCACCAGCTCTTCTGGGAGGATACCGAGGCGCTCCAAGGCCAGCTGAGAGACATAGTCTCGCCAGCGTGTCCTGGGCCTTCCCCGTGGCCTCCTCCCAGTCGGACATGCCCGAAACACCTCCCCAGGGAGACGCCCGGGAGGCATCCTAACCAGATGCCCGAACCACCTCATCTGGCTCCTCTCGATCCGGAGGAGCAGCGGCTCTACTTTGAGCCTCTCCCGGATGTCTGAGCTCCTGACCCTCTCTCTAAGGCTGAGCCCAGCCACCCTGCGGAGAAAGCTCATTTCGGCCGCTTGTATTCGCGATCTCGTTCTTTCAGTCACTACCCACAGCTTGTGACCATAGGTGAGGGTCGGAACGTAGATTGACCGGTAAATTGAGAGCTTTGCCTTCTGGCTCAGCTCTCTCTTCACCACGACAGACCGGTACAGCGCCCGCATCACTGCAGACGCCGCCCCGATCCGTCTGTCAATCTCCCGCTCCCTTTTCCCCTCACTCGTGAACAAGACCCCGAGATACTTGAACTCCTCCGCCTGGGGCAAAGACTCCCCTCCGACCCGGAGAGGGCAGGCCACCCTTTTCCGTATGAGCACCATGGACTCAGACTTGGAGGTGCTGATCCCCATCCCCGCTGCTTCACACTCAGCTGCAAACCGTCCCAGCACGAGCTGGAGGTCACCGCTCGATGGAGCCAATAGGACGACATCATCTACAAAGAGCAGAGACGGAATCCCAAGGCCACCGAACCGGAAACCCCCCGCCACTTGGCTGCGCCTAGAAATTCTGTCCATAAAAGTTATGAACAGAACCGGTGACAAAGGGCATATAGTATAATATAGTCTAAATATCAACTTCTGAAACTTCAGATCTGTAATAAAAAACAAACCACAAACTCATGATTCAGTTTTCATTTTTATTTATTGTTTTGACTTTATCTGACTTCACGTCAAAAACATAATCTGGTACATTTCACAGAAGAAAAAACATCAAAACGATATGAGAGTATCACTGTAATCCAAAGCACAGTGGTTTTTATGGTCTTCATACTGATTTCCTATCTTCCCCCCGCTCATCTGCAGTTTAATGAAAAATACTTTATTTGTGTAACTCTACTAAAGTCTTTGGTTCCCCTCTACGTTGGAATTGAAGTCCTCCCTCTACGGCTACATGACGATAAATACACACAGAAGAAACATGAACAACACAATCTGTTTGGGGTCTGGTGATACGTTTGATTACATCTTGTATCCTTGTGAAGTGTTTGTCTTTATTTGCTTGTTTTATAGAGTTTCATTACTTCGTCTGCATCCGTCTTCCTCCTCCTCTTTGTTTGGTGTCTTTTACACTCGTTGTCTTTCTGTCGTCCTTTATGTTTCTGTTCATCCTCCGGGGTAACATCCTCTCTGAAGGAAAGTGAAGTATGGAGTTGAAATAAATCCATGTTTATTATGATTTTCTATGATTTGTGCACACATTGAAACTGCACTCTGCAGGGTTTAAACCTTACCTCGACTATGGGGGGAGTTTTCCTTTAAGACACTGTAGGGAAAACAAAAAGCCTGAGCTTAATAAAACTGGAACAATAAACACAGAAGAAGGTTTGAAATGTCTTTAAAAAATATGGGAATATGATTGATGAAGTGATTTAGTACTCACGCTGATGTTTTTTCTTTACTCTGCTCAGTTTCAGAGGTGGATTGAAGTGAAGGTGAGAAAACAAGAGAATGAGAACCAGCATATAAACTGTGAGGTACTCTGGTATCAGTGTACAGGAAGTGGACAGGTGACAAACATACCTTCTGGTTTGGGGTGCATGAGACTCAACGGCAGCTCCACTGTGACATCACTGAGGAGGAAACAAACCAACCAATCAGAAGATCACAAGTGATTGGTGATAATCATTGCAGGTGGGTTGCATAGATGAGATATTGGATTACAATTAAAGTCCACTCACCTGGCAGTGAGGCCACCAAGCAGGCTGCATGAAGAAAAGGAAGATGTTATAAATTTGTTATTATTATTGTTTGTATTATTTAAATATATATATATATATATAATTTTTAATTGTTATTATTTATTTAGCTATTTATGTATTTTTTAAATAATTTTTATTATTATCATTATTATCATTATTATTATCATTATCATTATTATTATTTTATTATTTTATTATTTTATTTTTATTATTATTATTATTATTATTATTATTATTATTATTATTATTATTATTATTATTATATTATAAGTTATATTAGCTGTAAGACAATTGTACTCTGTCTATCCCTTATGATAAAGGCAAATGCTCAAAAAGAAAATATTACTGTTAATTTAAAGTATCTAAATTCTTGCACAGTATTTAAAGCTACCATGAGGAAGTATATTTTGTGTCACTTTTGGCGCCCCCTGGTGGCACAGCGGACCCTTGTATCTCTTAATGATTTTGTCTGGTACATGTATAAGTAGTTAAGTAAGTAAGTTATATTATTGGGACATTTTCGCCTGTATTGATAAGACAGCTGAAGAGAGACAGGAAATGTGGGGAGCAGAGAGCGGGGGAAGACGTAAATGGCCGTGAGTCAAACCCAAGGACTATAGCCTTTATATATTTAACTTAAACCCCTAAACTGCTTGGCCAATTGCGCCCCCATTGTAATTATTCTTAAGTTAAATTTTCAGTTCAACATGAGGCAGTCACTCACCCTCCTCCGGCGACCATGAGGTTAATTTTGATCTTGTAGGAAACCAGGATTCCCAACACTTCTTTTTCCAAACCCGTTCGCAGCCTGCAGAGTAGATTCACAGACATCTTGAGGTTACACTCTGTAACTATCATATGACATGGAGCAGCATGCACACAAACAATGAATACAACTAATGTGCTGAGATAAACAAAATAACCAAATGAAGTTAATATGAAACTTACATAGTGGTAGAGGCCAAGTTGGTGTCCTCATCCTTCAGTCGTCCGTCCAGTGCCAGCCCTCTCTTCTCCTTGTTTTCAGTGAGCCGGGGAGTGATGGACAGAGTGTTCTCATAGGTGCTGTTGGGCTCCACTGTTTCTCTGTGGAGGACACACAAACCTTTAAATATCGCTCTGTGCTTAAGTGTTTATAAGTGCCACTCTTCTGTCTACTCACCCGAACTCTTGGAGGAAAACTTGCTTGGTGTATTTGTCTGCTGAGTAGAGGACGATGTCTGTGGTTTGGTCCACTGAAAGAGGAGGAGATTCAGATAAATGTTTGTTCCCAGTAATGTAATAACATTAATAAAGTTTATTTATATAGCACTTATCAAAACAGACGTTACAAAGCGCTATACATCATAAAAATAACCCAACAATAATGAAAAAAGCAGGACAGGGTGAAGGATTGAACGAGCAAGATATACAGAAGTTAAGAGGAACAACTTAAAGCAACAGCTGAGTACAAGAGAAACTCATAAAAACAATTAAAACAATTACAAATAGTAAGATCAATAAAAACAAGGATTGAATGAAATAAATCATTAAAAAAAAAAAAAAATACAGCATCAAGGAGAAATCCAAGAAGGCTTTTTGATAACATGTTTTCAGACGTGATTTCAAAGAAGGATCTCATGTAGGAGTAAAAGACATACTTCATCTTAATCAAGGTGCACCTTTTTCAGAGGGACCTACCAGTAATTCTGAATTTCTTGACTGTTTTGTTGCTCTCGTTGTTGATTTTGATTTTAATTGCGATTGCTTCGCCGTGGAAGTAGAGCTGTGGTGACACCAGGAAGAAGACAGTTAACAGAGGAGTCAGAATTCAGATTCATCAATAAAGGATCCGCAGATCAAAGCGTTTTCTAAAAAGTAAAGCTTTGCCACTGTACATCTTTATCCATTGAAGCTTCTAGATGAACAGGCTTGTCGGACATCATGAAGCTTTTGCAGAGATCAGCCTTGGGTCCTGTGCCAATCTGAGAGGGGGCGTACTGGACTTTACGGATGATAAGGCGAGCTGTGTCTCTGTCGAGCAGAAGAGGAGGAGATAGAAACAGAGCAGGTTTAATGAATACAGTGGTGAAAAAATACAAAGGCACCAGTAGCGTGCCATGCGGTACCCCAAGAGGCATGCGATTACTACCCTTCTGTAAAACAAACCCACAGGGAAGCATTCACTTTCTGACCATTAGAGGTTCATAGAGGCTAACTCATGTTTCAGCAGAAAAGGGATCCTTTCTGTCAGACAGAAAACAGAGGCACACTCACTTCTTTTCAATCTTCTCATCAGCGTTGCACTTTTCCTTGGCAAGGTAAGTTTTCACCTCGAAGTCGACACCACAAGCCTTAAAAAGGTGAGCAGATACAACAGTAAACATTGGCAGTGATTACAATAGCTGTGCTACATGAAGAGACGTTTGATAGTGAAGGTGTGGTGTCAGACTGAGCTTTACCTTCCCCTTGTCGTCTGGTCCAGGCTGCAAAGAGACCGAGCATGGGAGGTTGTTGGGAATCTGGAGAGATGAGACAAGAAGGATGAAAGGTGTTTCTTGGAGAATGTATTCAAACATAGGAATCAGTTAAAGCGCTCAGGCTGCAGCACGTTATCCAACAAGCCGAGGTCTCAGTCCGTACCTCGAAAGAGAAAGCGTGGGAGTTGTCCCCAGCCTTCTTCAACAGGGTCTCGTGCATGGCGGTCAGAGTAGGCTTGTGGTTCTCAGGGTAGATCTGTACATGATGGATCCAGATGTCCTTCCTGAAGCACAGGCCCATCACGTCCAGGTCATCACTACCGTAACGGAAGGCACATGCCAGCTGCACGAAGACTGCCGACGCAAAACAGAAGGGAGGTGATTACGGGAATTGTGGTTCCTCTTGAGAGCAACTACAAACAGCTCATTTTAAAAGTGGGCTGGGGTCAGAGGCAGGCTCTGATCCAACTAGCTGAGAATTGCATTACTGCTACCGTCTGGACTGGAGGGATAAGGATAGAAGGCAGGGAGTGAACTTCGGGCAAAAAGATCCAGCCGACTACTCTCAAACATGACTCTTCTTCAGAAGAGCTACTAACCATAGACCTTTCTGGAGTCCCTGAGCTCCCTCGTCTCGTAGGTTCCTCTGAGTTGCTGCTGTGGACGTGCCAGACTACAGCTGCTACAACTACTACTATCATCTCTCTCTCTTCATCTCCCTCTGTCCCTCTCTCCAACACGGTCTCAGCAGATGTGTGTCTAACATGAGTCTGGTCCTGCTGGAGGTTTCTGCCTGTTAAAGGAAGTTTGTCCTTGCCACTGTAACTTGCTAAATGCTGCAAAGTGCTCTGCTCATGGTGGATTAAGATGAGATCAGACTGAGTCCTGTCTGTAACATGGGACTGGATCTCATCCTGTCTTGATGTTGGGTCTTTGTTGATAATAGAACAGAGAGTACGGTCTAGATCTGCTCTGTTTGGAAAGAGTCTTTAGATAACATTTGTTGTGATTTGGTGCTTTATAAATAAAGCTACTGAACAGAATGTGATCGTATGAGAACCCAGCGTCACTAACCTTTCCTGTCTGCAAAATCTGTCGTGTCCAGCTTCACGACACCATCTGTAAATGTAACAGAGCAGATATTGTTATTGCATATTCATCCCCTTGACCGTGCAGCAGCACAAACACACACAAACACACTATGAAGATTGAGCTTACCAACTTGGTCCACACTGCTCACATGGTCCACATAGTCTCTCTTCCCCAGGTAGAGGGTCACCTGTCAGACAAAAGGGAAGACAATAAGTTGATCTTGTTAGGAGAGTCTGTTTCTGAGAATGTTTTATATGATGGAAAGATATAAAAAAAGAAAAGAAATGTTGACTCACGCCTCCGTTTCCGCTGGTCTTCTTGAAAACCCTGCGTCAAGAAGACATGAAGGAACACTTTAAGACTGTTTGGGCCTCCTATAAATCATTTTCCATCTTATACCACCCTTATATTAAATCACCTCTCCTGACAACAAGATATGATTTCAATAAGTCGTATTTATGAAAGGTTGAATATGCTGCAGGGCTCTGGACTGGTTCAGTACTAAAACCATTTGTGAATGTAAACTGGTGCACATCCTTTGAACGCGGTACTGAGTGACTGTCTGGATTAGCCAGATAAATTAATGATTGGTTTTAGGCTGTAAAGGTGAAGTAAGTTCGTTTGCCAGCAGCAGAAGGTCCAGTAATCCCTTATTCCCTTTTATCCAGTTAGGAAAAGCTAAGAGTGGAGCAGCTTTACCTCATTGTGCCCAGATTGAGAGGCTGGCCCAGGTGAGGGAGCTACAAATGGTGTGTGGCACGGTTCCCAAATAGCTTATTACCTGTGTTTCTGTCTAAGAGCTCGTTTGAACCGACGCATATACTGATTAATCCTCTGCAAACCTTAGATTAACACTCTTAAGAGTACTTGTCACATTCAGGAGTTGGCTGACCCAGGGTCAAAGTCTGTGACAGTGAGATGGGAGTGTTTTAAATGCAGGTGTTTTAGATTAAAAAAATAAATAATAATCAGGGAAGGATCAGTTCTTCCTGTTGTGATAACTCTGATTTTGATGTGTGGATGCTTCAGAAGAAAGACCTGATTCTGTTTCTTAGATTGAATGTTCAAACTGGAGCAGGAGATGACTTCCTGTGCAGCTTTCTGAGAACATGAAGAAAAGAACAAAAGCAAAACAACACTTACTTTGCCATCTTTAGAGAGTCTTGAGAGGAGTTCTGTTTGGGAAAAGAAGAAGAAGAAAAGACACTCAGGTTACTAAAGGTCACAAAGTCATCACATGCTGATATTTACTCAGAAAGTGATCTGGCACCAACCACCAGCTCTCAGGGGTGATGTTTTCTTTTTAGGCATCACAAGGTTAATCCCGCCTGATGAGATTACATCATCAGCGTTAGGACACCTGATCCAAATATGTTATTCTGTATCTCCTCGCTGGCCCTCGTCCAGCAGACGCCGGGTTTCACACCAAGCCTCCAGGCTGCATTTACACCCCAAACACTCACCATTATGTCACAGTGTTACCGCCAATGCCAAGACTGCTGCTTGACTATTCAAGGACAATTAGATGGATGAAGCCCATTCAGTAAGTTGGGGGAGTCTTCCTGGTTTTAATGAGACACTAAGCCCTAACAGTACCCCGTTATAGCTCCTTAATGGGGATTACTACGGAATGATTCGGAGAGTGTTTTATAAATGTTCATTGAAGATTTCAAACTAGAATGAAGTGACCAAAGTGAGATTTGCTCTACTGAACGACCAGATTTGAGATTATTCCCAATGAGACCTTTTGTTCCCTTGGGTCAGGGCGTAATTGATCATGTCCTATACTGTTCCTGCCACAGCTTGACGCCTTAAAGAGTCGAACAGGATAGGACTGAGTTATATCATGAGCCCTCTAAGAACTGTACATACCAGATTTGGAAAAAGGAAGCACCATATATGGACTCATCGGCCATTTTTAGGTGTTCCAGTTTACATAGATTGCTATGGTGGGTAAATACATGGAGATCATCTGCTGCAGGAAGACCCACTGTGCAGAGTTAGGCACAAGGTACACATGTGTACTTTAGGACCATTCCTCAATTCTGATTGGTTAATAGATGTGAAGTGTCATATCCCCCAAATGCTCCTTCTTTTTATCAATGGTTACACACTTAGCTCTGTTCTTAGAAGGAAGACCTCTCTGATTCAGAACCCCACTATGTGGAGTTAAGCACAAGGTACCTATGTGTACTTCAAGACCACTCCTCAATTCTGATTGGCTAATAATTGCAAAGTATCCTCCAAATGCTCCTTTGTTTTTATCAATGGTTACACACTTAGCTCGATGTTACGTTGCTGTCGTTCAGTCAGTAACAATGTAATGCAATTAATTAAGGATAACAAAGATAAGAAAGCTGATCTAACAGGATACTTCATGTTACATTTCTTGATTCAAGCTTCTGTCGAGCATCAGAATTTCATCTTAAGGAAACCACAGAGAGGTCTTTATGAGTAGCATTGATTAAAATGTTATTTGCATGCAATTGTAGAATTTGGGTTAATTTCCTGCAAGGTCTATTAAAAGGGATTCAATGCAAACTCATGTCAGTGATAAAGACTCAAAGTTTGGATGACAGCAGCTGTGTTTTGACCCTTAAGTGTAAAGCAAATGTGCATTTATCTGTTGAAGAGATGATTTGATTCATGCAAAGGCTGTAAAACAACCTGAAAGAGACTGCATGTGTAACAAGACAATGACTTATACCATCCCACTTTCCCTTCAGATGCTACTTAATCATTTGTTTAGCTTGAAGTATGAGCTGATGTGGTTTTATTTCTCAGCTTGAAACACTACAATCCTTCATCCTCCTGCCTGAGAGTAAACATTTTGACAACAGCTGTATTCTAACATTAGATCAACCACCATCAGTCCATTCATCCATCCATCACTGCAAGAAGATGAAGAAGTCTTACCTCTTGTCAGCTGTCTAGGAGCTTGGTCAGAGTGAGTGAAGAGTGCACGCTCCCCAACATGTTCATCTCCCTTTATATACCCGCAGCATCTCTTTAAGCATCATTCAGGCTTAGCTGGTTCATTGTCGCTGTCGTTGCCTGCGCCTTAATCCAGTTAAGCAATCAGGGGTTAGCTTTTTTGGACTACAAAGGGTTTAATAATACCAGCAAACTAAATCACAGGGACAGACATACAACCATGCAAGCCACCACATGGCTGTGCTAGTAGTAGGTGGTTAATCTCTCTGCTTCTACGCAAACCAAACAATCAAGTTTGAGTTCATTCAGAAGCGAGAGGGAAGTTTTAGGTCTTCTAGGAAGATTCCTTCAGCTCTTTGTGTCAGAGTATGCTTCATATGTTGTTTAACTTGGGTTTAATAATAGACTGTAATAATAGAGTTTCTATTCTTAGCTTGATCTATCTCTGAGCTGCACCTGTTTTAAAACAAGGGGTCAGTGTCCTCAATTTAGAACAAGTGTATGTATTCAGCACAAACATATAACACGTGTGCATGTTGATTTTTTTATTTTTGAAGTGTTTAGGGTTAAAAAATGTATAGACATAAAGGGTTAAATGTAGCAAACTTACATTTATCTTAATAATTGAAAAAGTTGTTCATATTTTCGTTCTAAAAGATGACTTTAAACAACAAAACTTGACTTCCTGATTTGCACTTGAAGTAGATTTTCATTGATGTACAAACAACCCTGAGTTCTGAGTTAGGATGGACACACACTGCTTCAGTCTATAGAATAAAAAGTTAAGATGAATCTAAAGGCTGTTGGATATTTTTAGGTATTTGTGGAGGAGTGTGGAGATTCCCAGTATTCAAGTCCGTCTGATCTGAACAGATTAAGAACTCCTAGTCGCATTACAGCCCAGATGATTGGAGCATCGAGTGCAACGTCAATAGTAAGCTGTCTTATTCAACCGTGTCTCAGTAACGTGCCAGAGATCTGGCACGATCACTAGAAGAACGGTTGACCTCTGAACTTTTGAGCCTAGAGGGAAACCTAAATCAACAGGTTCACTTTAACGAGCTCATGTTGACAGTTCAAGTCCGGACAACTTTATTTTAAAACTAAGTCAAGCTGTCTAGGTGTATTACCATAGCAGATCATCAAGGCTGTTTTGCAACCGACACATGGACGGGTGACTGAGTTGAAAAGTGCAAAAAGAAGCACATGCAAGAATTAATTTAAGAGACTCTTTGGAATAAAATGGTTTTAAATTGAGACTTTTTTAATAATGATGCAGTTGAATCAGGAAATGCAGGTTCCCTACATGAAGAAGTTTTAACACAGCACCAGCAGGGTGTTGTTTCTGCAAACAGGTAAAACTCTCATTAATTGATTAATCAATCAATTAAAGCTATATTCACTTGACAGTTAATTGAGAGGCAAACCTTATTCAGTGTAACATCAAGTCAGTTCTAAAGCTGATTAAAGGAAAATCAAAGCATGAGACAAGGAAGAAGAAAAAGGAAGAAGGAAAAAGGAACATTCAAATGTGTGTTCAAGAGAAATGATGTGATTAGTTAGGTTATTAAATGTGCAACATTGTGCTCAGAAGATACTTATGAAGCCTGAGGACCCTCCAGTTAGGGCAGAGACATCATTAATAAACAAAATCAACAAAAACAATGAAGCAAGCAACGTCACATGAAACTGTTTAAAACCCTAGAACACTAACGTTGGGTGATTTTCACCCATGAGAATGTGGTTGTGTGATTTTCATTATGTGGCTGCTGTCTGAGTTGCATGGGTCCCTGGGTGGCTTCATGCTGCTCTCTGATGTCACCCAAAGTAGGCCTGTTTCTCTCCTAGCATCCCTGGATCCTTCAGCAAGCACATGTTCGGGTGATTTTCACCAGACTTTAGTGATTGAGAGTAAAACATTTGTTTATGTCTCCCACAGTTATCAGTGATCCAGGGAGACTGTGCGTTCACTGGATACGGCTCACGTGTTCCAGGAATGGGTAACCCAAAGAACAAGTCCCCAGCTTATTTAACCCTCCTGTTATGTTCGTTTCTCTGGAACAGCAATAATGTTCCTGGGTCAATTTGACCCGGGGCGTATTCATTTATCCAAAAGTGTCAGAACCCCAAAAAATCCCAATACACACATATTTTTTAATCAAATGTTTAACTCCATTACTAACCATTTAAATCAAGATTTAGTGCATTGGTGTTTTTTAATTCTCACAGATCATGGTTCAAAGAGGATAACTCACTCGTTTTTATTTAAAATTAACGCTAATAAAACTTTTTTAATGTACATTTGAAAGCCCTAAATATAAATACAATAGTTTTACATGACTTACATGATTTTATTTTACATTTTGAATTTTACTTTTATGAAGTGATGTTGATAAATTAACACGACACCTCTTCTGTCACATGCTGCCCAGATTTTTATGCTGCATTTAGCTGGTTTGGAAGGCATATATAGCCTAAAATAGACTTTAAAAAGGGGTCAATTTGACCCGCAACATAACAAGGGGATTAAAAAAAGAGTCATTAATTATTATTAATGATTCCTTAATTTTTTACTAACTTTGGAGCATTTTTATAGGGTCCCACCATGGTACTTTTTGGGGGGTTTATGAGAGGTTTTATTCTGGGAAATACAAGAGGAGTACTCCAATTTGCAATATATTGTTGTACTGATATATTTTGATGTGAAGTATTTTTTGTCGGGTATATTATATTGGGTAAAATATACCCGATGTTAGTGATGGTGTTACTAACTGATATGTTAGTGTTCTGGGGTTAAATGTATATTTTGATGTATAGGGTCGTCTCTGTGGGATCTGAATCTGGATCTGGATCATGATCTGGAGGCTCTTGCCGCACTTAATCCACAAGGTTCACATGAAAATGATTTAGCTTGTTGATGTGTTTGAATCTGAGGTGAATGTATTACCAAAGAGAGTTTGAAGTAAAAAAAGACTTTAGTTGTAATCCAGTCAGGTCCAGCTGGGTTACCTTGAGGACGCCCCACAAGTCAAGGGTCACTGTGTTGTAATCATGGCTTGGCTGAGGCACCGGTTCGACTGCAGGTGTAGGTGTTACGTTGAGGTTTTACCTGCTCTATCGTCTCTCTCTGTGGGTTTTTGTTTTTGGCATGATTTGAAGGAAAATTAAAGCTTCCAGTCGGGAGATTATCAGATCCTACAGAAAAGACATTTCCATGATGGTGTAAACTTTTCTAAGCTTCCGTGATCCGAGCGGGTTAAGATAAAACACAATAAGCTCAGGTTTTAGCAGCGCAGGTAACAACACATCTTCCCTAATCATTGTTTTGCCAGCTGACTGGTTTGATTCTAGGAAAAGGGTAGCTTCTCTGGCTCGGAGCCCTTCTGATTATCAACATGTACACAACGTGACTGTGATTCCTTCTCAGCAGGATTTCCAGTTGGACACACGACTGGATGGCAAACACTCCCACTGATTTGTAAACAACAAAAAGAAAGAGAAAGAGAAAGTGAGATGCAAGTGTTTCAGATTTTGGGATCCCTGATAAAGAAGCTACATATGAAGTATTATGGGGAAAGAAATATGTAAATGTTATTGGTTATCTATGGGACCAAATAAAAATGGTGGCGTCTTTAATTCCCTCAGATTTGACTGAATTGTTTTTGTTTGACAGAAACACAAACAGATTTTTGTCTCTTCAATGCTCTCTTTGTTTTGTATATCATAATAGTTATTTATGTTTTCTTCTTTATTTATAGCCTTTACAAAGAAAATGCTCTTTTAAGTTACATTTTAATGTAAACACCACAATAAAAAACGCCTTGTACAAACCAAGAACCTGTAATGTAAATAGGTGGTCTAGCCTGACAAACAGATAAATATAGACACAGGAGAAAGAAACAGATGTCCAGCTAGTACCTGGTCTCAAAAGCCCAAGTTGGCACATGTCCCATGTGCTCAAAGCACTTTATTTAGGAGCAGATAAGAGAAAGCTCCGTGGGTGGCTTAGCCTTTTTAAATACCAAACAGTCAGACCAAATGCACTAATAACCATGTGAAGTGTCTCACACTGTGTGTCAGCCAAAGGCCACAAAGGGAAAAATAGATTATCTTTAGTGAAGAGAGGGATGAAATATTGAACAACAATAAGATGAAGTTCACTGGAATCAGAATTAGCATCTACCTGCTACATACAAGGACTCTGACTCTGTTTTACAGTCCTCTCTTGTCTTTATACATGCATGGAAATGAATATATAACCTAGTAAAATGGGGAAGTTAAACAAACTCAAACCATGTAAATATGAAAACTCAACATTCAAATACCGGAGGTACATAACCTAACTGAAAGACAGGTTACAAAATAGAATACAAGTACAACGTTTCAGGAAATAAACATTTCCATAAACACACCATGAACCAACAACGATGATGAAAAATTACAATCCTATATATCTTCTATGGAAGCAGATTAGTCTTAAATTGAAACAGCAATATCCAACTAAGCTAGCTTACCTACAAGCTAAAGCTAAAGCTAACCAGATGCTCAACGTACAGAACATGGACCAGGTACAGGACTTTCACAACTTTACCTACAGATCATTGGTAATGCTTGGATTGTATTTGGGTACTTTGACTATCTTATGGAAAGTAGGATAATCAGTTATAAGAATTGTCTGTGGACCAATGCTGCCCCACAAGTATAGGGAACCCCATACCACAAGATCCCATTTCTTCCTGTCCAAGTTTGTTAAACACTTGTTCTTGGCGGTGGAGGTTAAAGGTTAGAGAAAACCTAAAAAGTAAGAAACTCAAGTAAAATGAAAATAATGGAATAAATACATCAAATCAATAACTATAGTCCATTAAAAGTAACAATGATAATAATAATTAATAATAGTAATACTACATATAATAATAATGCTAATAATAATAATAAATAATAATTAAAAAATCATATTAGAATAGTATTTATAATATTATTTTTACATAATAATAATAATAATAATACAAAATAATAATAATGAATACATACATAAAAAAATAAATAAAAACATGATATATACATATATATAAATATATATTTCTAATAATAATTCTAATAATAATAATAATAATAAAATAAATAGATAAAAATCAATAACAATAAATAAATGAATTTAAAAAAATCCCCTCTAAATCATTAGCACATGTATTTGCATTTCAATCATCATCAAGGTCAGGGAAAGTGCCAACCCACCTTTAACCTCCACCGCCAGAGAACCATCCATACATTCTTTTTCTCTCTTTACATTATCAAACACAGACACACACACACACACACACACACACACTCTCTCACACACACACACACACACACACACACACACACACACACACACACACACCACTATGTTGCTGTTTGTGTCTTTGTTTGTCTTTTGACAGTCTTTTGTCTTGAAAATAAAATTACATTTAAAAAAAGTGTAAACGCAAACATCTGACTGATTCAAAGAACGTCACTTTTATCTAATGCTGCAGCGTCCTGGTGTTGTGAAATCAAGTTTTTAGTGGCTTCTGACAAAACCTCCAGACCTGTTTCCTGCATCAGAGCACCGTTTCTAATAATAGTGACAGATGTTAAATACGTGGATGAAAGGTCACACAGAGTGCATGGAGGATGGATGGGGGCTTTTCAGTGAAGACACACTGCACCTTTTTGTGTTGCAAGGCCTCCTCTGTGCATGCGTACTGTCAGTCTATATCAAGGTGATCAAGTAGTTAACATCCTGAGAGCCAAGCGCCACCTTGTGGATTTCTCGAGTGTTAACAAATCAATACTTTCAGTTTCATTCTCACATTAAAAACAGTAAAGATCATCAGTCAGTTATTCAGAAAGAAGGTAAAGAAATAAAAGAAGATTAAAATTTGAATTCTGCTGATCTTTAATATTTTGCAGTAGGTCTGACTCAGAGAATGGATAAACTAATTATCTTACATTATTACTTGGTGACATCATACTGAATATTCATGGTTCAGTTTGAATTCTGCTCCTATAATAAGATGAGAATGAGTGTGTCAGCTGTGAGCGTACAAACTTATTTTGGCTTTGACGTCAGGTGAGTTAAACACACCCCACCAGCACCACCATCATCATCTTCATCATCATCCTGCTCCACAGGAGAAGTGCGTCTGCTGAGGTGCTGCTCCGCGCGCCGCTCGGCCCGCCCGGACACTGCAGTGTAGGTTACTGTGCCATCAGTGCGGCTGCTCGCTCCCGACAACACCACGTCCCGCAGCAGACTCCCCGAGTCCGGGACGAAGAGGGGAGAGAGCCGGGAGCCATGGCGGAGTCCAACCCACGGTGGGGGTTCCCTCGCCTGCGCCGGGCCGCGGTAAGCTGTGCCCGGAGGAGGGGAGGGGAGGAGGAGGTGGGAGCCTTCAGCGGGGCGGTGAGGAGGATACTGCAGCAGAGCAGAGACGAGCTGTTCTGAGCACAGTTCAGTACTGCGACACAGAGGTTGGGATGTGCTCTCAGTGCAGTGCAGGATGTATTCATTCCTCTTCTTAAGAGAAAGCTCAGATCTAGGTCTCAGTTCAGTATTCAGGACTGTGGTGGTCCAGGACAGGCCAATGACAAATGTGTGTTTGTGTGTATGCGTGCGCGTCTCTGTGCGTGTGTTTGTTTGGACTGCAGAACAGCATGAGCCAGTACCTGCTTTAGCTCTGCAGGCTGTGACTGTGGAGTGTCTTCAAACTATTCAGCTTTATGTAACTGCTTTGGGAATATCTGTCAGGTACTTGAAGCACCACTGATCTGGATGCAGGGAGTTTCTGCTAAGTCTGCTATTACTCAATTACACCCACTGAGGCTCCTGTAGGAATAAATACACACGTGCATCTTTATTAATCCAACTCAGAATTAACCTGACTAAAAAACAGACATGCATGTGACTGCATCATAATTTTAACCCATTAATAATGTGATTGTAAAATGGGCCACTCTGCATGAAGACTGCTTTAACTTTTCATTACTTGAGGACACAGTACTTTAAACCTGACACATACTTTTACTATAATGAGATTTTTAAAGCAGTACCTAAACTTTTTTAGTAGTATTAATACTTGAACTCAAGTAAAAGTACCGTCCACCACTTGCAAAAGGCTTTTGTGTGATGGTAGGTGAGTGGGGGCAAAGTTGTGTGGATTTGGTCTTACCACAACACCACACACAACTGTAGTGTCTTCAAACTATTCAGCTTTATGTAACTGCTTTGGGAATATTTGTCAGGTACTTGAAGCCCACTGATCTGGATGCAGGGAGTTTCTGCTAAGTCTGCTATTACTCAATTACACCCACTGATGCTCCTGTTGGATTAAATATACAGGTGCATCTTTATCAATCCAACTCAGAATTAACCTGACTAAAAAACAGACATGCATGTGACTGCATCATAATTTTAACCCATTAATAATGTGATTGTAAAATGGGCCACTCTGCATGAAGACTGCTTTAAGTTTTCATAACTTGAGGACACAATACTTTAAACCTGACACATACTTTTACTATAATGAGATTTTTAAAGCAGTACCTAAACTTTTTTAGTAGTATTAATACTTGAACTCAAGTAAAAGTACCGTCCACCACTTGCAAAAGGCTTTTGTGTAAAGGTTATATAGTGGGGGCAAAGTTGTGTGGATTTGGTCTTGTCACAACACCACACACAACTTTAGTGTCTTCAAACTATTCAGCTTTATGTAACTGCTTTGGGAATATTTGTCAGGTACTTGAAGCACCACTGATCTGGATGCAGGGAGTTCCTGCTAAGTCTGCTATTACTCAATTACACCCACTGAGGCTCCTGTAGGAGTAAATATACAGGTGCATCTTTATCAATCCAACTCAGAATTAACCTCACTAAAAAACAGATATGCATGTGACTGCATGAATAATGTTAACCCATTAGCAATATGATTGTAAAATGGGCCACTCTGCATGAAGACTGCTTTAACTTTTTATAACTTAAGGACACAGTACTTGATGCTTGATACATGCTTTTGCTATAATGAGATTTTTTAAAGCAGTACCTAAATATTTTTTTAGTAGTAATGATACTTTAACTCAAGTAAAATTCCCGTCCACCACTTGCAAAAGGCTTTTGTGTAATGGTAGGTGAGTGGGGGCAAAGTTGTGTAGATTGGTCTTACCACAACACCACACACAACTTTAGTGTCTTCAAACTATTCAGCTTTATGTAACTGCTTTGGGAATATTTGTCAGGTACTTGAAGCCCACTGATCTGGATGCAGGGAGTTCCTGCTAAGTCTGCTATCACTGAATTACACCCACTGATGCTCCTTTAGGAGTAAATATACAGGTGCATCTGAATCCATCCAACTCAGAATTACCCTGAACTAAAAAACAGACATGCATGTGACTGCATCATAATTTTAACCCATTAACAATATGATTGTAAAATGGGCCACTCTGCATGAAGACTGCTTTAACTTTTCATAACTTGAGGACACAGTACTTGATGCTTGATACATGCTTTTGCTATAATGAGATTTTGAATGCAGTACCTAAACTTTTTTTTAGTACTATTGATACTTGAACTCTAGTAAAATTCCCGTCCACCACTTGCAAAAGGCTTTTGTGTAAAGATAATTGAGTGGGGGCAAAGTTGTGTGGATTTTCTTAACCCAGCAAGCAGTCTGGACCAATCCCCGCCCAGGATTACTCCTAAAAAAGGCAAAATAATAAACGAGTGCCTGTTGGAAAGGCTGACACAGCCTAGCTAAACACTCCCCCTGACTTATCTGAGGAAGCGGTTTACACACAGTAATGGTTAGTCAGCTTGGCATGCAGACATCAAAACTTATGCTTACAACACTAAGGAAAAAAACACAATACAGCAAATAAAACTCGCCTATACCACAAACTCACCTCCCTCACAAACGTAACTTGATCCTAGACGAGCCCCCAAGCTCTTGTGATCCTCTGATTATAACACAACTGACCAGAAAACTTTTTATTTTGTGACTGTCAGAGAAATAAAGTGTTAAAATATTGAAGCCATATTTCAGCAGCTGAAAGAGCTCAACTCTGAGGACAGAACACTGCATGCATCATGGCAGAGTAAAATATGGAAGCAGTGTATCAAGAATAAGAAGAGAAGACGAGTGTAACATGAAATATGGTGACATTGTGACGATGGTAAATCACTTCGTAGTCATCAAACACCTGGTTGTCACTTGTCCAAAGTGTATTTCAGCACTTATTTTCTGCTCCTTGAGTTGAAAATATGCTTACCAGAGAAATCTCCTCCTGCAGGGAGGAAACACAGAGATGTGAAGATTGGCACAAGAACAGAACGAGAGAAAACTCTTTCAGAAAAGTGAGCGATAATGGAGCTTTGGGATACTACGTGAAGCTAGTGCTGAGTGTCCCTAAAAAGAGACAGTCTGAGCAGAGATAACCACAGGTCTGCGTTTGAACAGAGGAGGAGAAGTGAGGATAGAAGTGTGAGGAGACAGCAAATCGAGTCTGAGGAGCTGACTTAGATTGACACTGAGAGATGCTGATGCTGTGATGAGCTCTGCTGGACTGCACAGACCAACAGCATTCAGCTGTCAGCTGCTCTGACTGACACCAGGACTGCTTTTATATCCTCCTATCTGTGCAGTTATCCCATAATACTGTTAACCACTGTTATGAATCATTTCCTGTGATTACATCCACACACCACAGTGGTCCTCATTGTTAAATGCTCCACAGTCAGGGGATAAATGGGTTTCTGTGCCTTCTATGATTTATTCTAATCTCCTGCACCAGAAGGAAATAGCAATTTACCATCTATTTATATATTAAAGCATCATTTCAAAATATGTTCTTCAAGCGTCTACACAGGGCGGATTTTCTTTAATGATCAGTAATCGTTTTTAAGGATTTTTTTGAATGATATCCTGTTCTCATCTCCCTAAATAATAAATGTCTTCCTCTTTCAGACCTCGTTTCCAGGCAATCTGCATTTGGTGTTGGTGCTCCGCCCCACCGGCCTGTTGAGCACCACCCCCAGTCCGTCTTCAAGCACTGACATCGGCTTCCGCTTCAGCCAGGATGACTTCCTGTTAAAAATGCCGGTGAGAGGATGTTCAAAACAGAGAACGGGTGGATTAAAGGACAATAGAATCGTCCATTTGTCTCTGGTTTATTGAAGACAAATTGTTCCACATCTTGGCCTCTTGACCTCTATGCAATGTTTTACTCTCCATCTTCTTTCCTCTGATCAACACCAACTCATTTAGCAAGTTACAGCAGCAAGGACAAACTTCCTTTAACAGGCAGAAACCTCCAGCAGGACCAGACTCATGTTAGACACATATCTGCTGAGATTGTGTTGGGGTTGGAAAGAGGGATAGAGGAGAATAAGAGAGAGAGAGCGATGATAGTGATGAGACGGATAGTAGTAATTGTAGCAGCTGGAGTCTGGCACGTCCACAGCAGCAGGACGTCTATAGTAGATATCCAGAGGAACCTACGGGACAAGGGAGCTCAGGGACTCCAGAAAGGTCTATGGTTAGTAACTTTAATGGGACAGGAAGAGTTAAAGTATGTGACAGGTAGAGAGAGGAGAGAGAGGGAAAGATAGGATCCCAGTGTGTCAATCTAAGCCTATAGCAGCATAACTAAGAGCTGGTCCAAGCCTGATCCAGCTCTAACTTTAAGCTTTCTCAAAAAGGAAAGTTTGAAGTCTACTCTTAAAAGTAGAGAGGGTGTCTGCCTCCCAGACTCTGACTGGTAGATAATTCCAAAGGAGAGGTGCCTGATAACTAAAGGCTCGACCTCCCATACTACTTTTAGAGACTTTAGGTACGATGAGCAGGCCTGCATGTTGGGAGCGTAGTGTTCTAGAGGGGTAATAGGGCACTATGAGCTCTTTTAAGATATGAAGGCGTCTGAACTGTGAGAGCTTTGTAGGTCAGAAGAAGGATTTTAAATTCTATTCTGATGAAAATAAATCCATCAGTTGCCAAAAACACGCTGCCAGAGGAAACATGATGTTCCTAAACCGGATCAGTTCACGCCTTTGTTAAAAGTCAAACACAGTATCATACCTTACTTGTGTCTGTGTCTGGGGCGTTGTCTCTGTGTCTGCAGGTGGTGATGCTGCGTTCAGTTGGCGACCTGCTGCGCTACATCGATGAAAACCACCTCACATCAGACTTTGCTGCGAAAGTGGAGTACTGCCAAAGTGACTGGATCGTCCTCCGCACGGTGAGCACCTCTGATGTGTGTCTGCAAAATAAACAAAAACTGACAAATCAAACACTGAGCCAGGCTGACTGTACGGACGCAGACCGGAGAGATTATTCCTGTGCTTGTGAGAGAGAGAGTTTGGCTCGAACTACTCCCACCGACGTGAATCAGAAATGTTTGCTCACGTGTCTGTTTTGTGTGTTTGTGTGTTTGTTTGTGTGTTTGTGTGTACAGGCCATCGAGACCTTTGCAGTGACAGTGAAGGAGATCGCTCAGCTCCTGCAGGGCTTTGGATCAGAGCTGTCAGAGACCGAGCTTCCAGACGAAGCTAGTGCCATCGAGTTCCTGTTGCACTCACACACACACCGATACCGACAGATGAAGGTTGTTCTCTGTCTCTCTCTTTCTCTCTTGTGTCTGTCTTGACTCGGATCATTTCCCCTGGTTTAATGTCCCCTTGTGTTTTCTTATTGTTTGCTCGGTTGTTTCAGGATGACATCAGGAATGTGCTGAAAGAGGGACGCCTGCTGCTGTCAAACCTGGAGACTGTGAAGGCCTCGAAGAGAGATGCGGAGGAGGAGAGGGACATCAGAGGAGACATGGACACTGTCCAAAGGTACAGAGATTAGGGCCTCCACTGAGAATATAATATGAGACTAAACAAGGTAACAAGAGAAGCATTCTCACTTTGATACATACTAAACTAACTCAGTAGTCATGTGATTAACATGTGTGAACGTGTGTGTGTATGTGTGTTTGTGTGTGTGTGTGTGTCAGGCTCCTGGCTCAGCTCAGAGACATGGAGGAGGCGTTTGATGGCTTCTTTGAGAAACACCATCTGAAGCTGCAGCAGTACCTCCAGCTGCTGCACTATGAAATGAGCTTCCAACAGGTGGGATGATGATTGCTTACATAAGCCATAAGTCTTACTCTGCTGTGATGACTAACTGTGAGGATGTGTGTGTGTGTGTGTGTGTGTGTGTGTAGATGGATGAGGTGCTGGAGAGAATCACAGATCAGGAGAAGGAGATCGCCTTTGTGGGGACGACAGTGGTCCAGACGGAGCAGCTAATTAAAGATCTGGAGATGCTGGACGCACGAGCTCAGGTCACACACACATCACACAACGTGCAAAAGATTACAACTAGCGCCAAATCACAACAAATGTTATCCTCAGACTCTTTCCAAACAGAGCAGGTCTAGACCGTACTCTATGTTCTATTATTAACAAAGACCCAACATCAAGACAGGATAAGATCCAGTCCCATCTTCCAGACAGGACTCAGTCTGATCTCATCTTAATCCACCATGAGCAGAGCACTTTGCAGCATTTAGCAAGTTACAGTGGCAAGGACAAACTTCCTTTAACAGGCAGAAACCTCCAGCAGGACCAGACTCATGTTAGACACACATCTGCTGAGACCGTGTTGGAGAGAGGGATAGAGGAAGATGAAGAGAGAGAGAGATGATATTGGTGAGACAGATAGTAGTAGTTGTAGCAGCTGGAGTCTGGCACATCCACAGCAGCGACTCAGAGGAACCTACGAGACAAGGGAGCTCAGGGACTCCAGAAAGGTCTATGGTTAGTAGCTCTTTTGAAGAAGCTGAACAGAGTCATGTTTGAGAGTAGTCGGCTTGATCTTTTTGCCCCAAGTTCACTGCCTGCCTTCTATCCTTATCCCTCCAGTCCAGACGGTAGCAGTAATGCAATTCTCAGCTAGTTGGATCAGAGCCTGCCTCTGACCCCAGGCCACTTTTAAAATGAGCTGTTTGTAGTTGCTCTCAAGAGGAACCATAATTCCCGTAATCACCTCCCTGCTGTTTTGTGTCGACAGTCTTCGTGCAGGATAAGATCCAGTCCCATCTTACAGACAGGACTCAGTCTGATCTCATCTTAATCCACCATGAGCAGAGCACTTTGCAGCATTTAGCAAGTTACAGTGGCAAGGACAAACTTCCTTTAACAGGCAGAAACCTCCAGCAGGACCAGACTCATGTTAGACACACATCTGCTGAGACCGTGTTGGAGAGAGGGATAGAGGGAGATGAAGAGAGAGAGATGATAGTAGTAGTTGTAGCCGCTGGAGTCTGGCACGTCCACAGCAGCGACTCAGAGGAACCTACGAGACAAGGGAGCTCAGGGACTCCGGAAAGGTCTATGGTTAGTAGCTCTTCTGAAGAAGAGTCATGTTTGAGAGTAGTCGGCTTGATCTTTTTGCCCGAAGTTCACTGCCTGCCTTCTATCCTTATCCCTCCAGTCCAGACGGTAACAGTAATGCAATTCTCAGCTAGTTGGATCAGAGCCTGCCTCTGACCCCAGGCCACTTTTAAAATGAGCTGTTTGTAGTTGCTCTCAAGAGGAACCACAATTCCCGTAATCACCTCCCTTCTGTTTTGCGTCGGCAGTCTTCGTGCAGCTGGCATGTGCCTTCCGTTACGGTAGTGATGACCTGGACGTGATGGGCCTGTGCTTCAGGAAGGACATCTGGATCCATCATGTACAGATCTACCCTGAGAACCACAAGCCTACTCTGACCGCCATGCACGAGACCCTGTTGAAGAAGGCTGGGGACAACTCCCACTCCGAGATGTGTGTTTAACATGAGTCTGGTCCTGCTGGAGGTTTCTGCCTGTTAAAGGAAATTTGTCCTTGCCACTGTAACTTGCTAAATGCTGCAAAGTGCTCTGCTCATGGTGGATTAAGATGAGATCAGACTGAGTCCTGTCTGTAAGATGGGACTGGATCTTATCCTGTCTTGATGTTGGGTCTTTGTTAATAATAGAACATAGAGTACGGTCTAGACCTGCTCCATTTGGAAAGAGTCTGAGGATAACGTTTGTTTTGGTTTGGCGCTATACAAATAAAGATTGATTGATTGAATGATAGAAACGTTAATATTCTTGTGTTGTTTCCCTCATTGCTGGTATTTTTTAAGCCTTTAGGTTAAACATTAATAAATAATATATTTAGCATTTTTCAAAACAGGGTCACAAAGTGCTTTACAAATAAGAAAGAAACTAAAAGACAATAAAAGAGAAATGTAAGGAAGACAAGTAAATAAAAAGAATGTAAAAAAACAAAAGTTAAAAGATTAAAACAAAAAAATCAGGAATATAAAAATGAAAAAATATCTTGATTAAAACACACTCAGGTGAAATCTCCTGTTAAAGCACATTGATAAAAATGAAAGCAACCTTAAATAATATTCAACCATAATAAGAAATAAGAAAAGCTGTATTATTATGATACCTTACTTGACCTCTGTGTGTGTTTGTGCATCAGGAGGAAATGTCTCGAGCCCAGGTGGTCATCCTGCACGGTCACCAGTTGGCCGCAAACCACCACTACGCCCTGGCGCTCATCATCCAGCGCTGCAACGAGCTGCGGCATCACTGTGATGTTATCACCCTTGCCACACGCACCAAGCGGGCCTCGCTGAATCGAGGGCTAGACCTGCTGCTACGCCTGGAGGGGGTGAGAAACGCAGACACGGGGACACATGAGTAGAAGTAGAAGAACATATTTCTGCACAAGGGTTCAAATATTGAATTCAGAACACTTCACAGCTGAATTGTTCAAACACCTGAAACTGGTCCACTCTCTTTGTTTGATCCAGTTTAAGATGATCTGTGTTAGAGAGATCAGTTATGTGTTTATGTCCGTGTCTTATATTTGTGTGTCTGCAGGCCCTGCGGTGGTGCGACGAGGGTGCCTACCTCCTGGCGAGTCAAATGGTGGACAAGTTCCAAACCAGGGAGGGAGCTCAGGAGGCGCTGCAATACCTGAGCTGTCACCAGGAGAGGGCGCCGTCTGCACTGAAGAACAGCCAGGATATCCTGAGCCTGGAGTTTGAAGCTATACTCAGCCCTCAGCTGCAGGTAACACACTGATGCTGCAGCAAAATCACACACCTCTGACCTCTGACCCACGTCTCACCTCAACTCACACCTTTCTTTTCTTTCTCTCTGTCTAGTCCCAGATCTCGATGGTGACAGATAAGCTGAACGCGATGCAGTGCATGATCAGGAACAGGGAGCAGTGTCTGAGGAAGCTGGCAGATGTGCAGGTCAGACCGATTCAGCTGGTGGCCCCCAGACCGGAACCAGAGCAGACCTCACAGCGCTGCAAGTCCCCCCTCTTCTCCCCCAAACATGGTACATCCCTAAACTAAGGGACTTTTCCTCACATCTGGACTGTTTTCAAGATGTTTTCTTAAAGATTGTGACATAAGGATCTTCTGTAGTGGATATTTGTCTGTATTATTTAAATTCTACCCCTTTGCTGTAGAGTAGGATGTTGCTGGTCACTCCTTACTAGCCTAAATCTCACGTCTCTCCTCTCCTGTTTACTCACTTCTAGCAGGATTTGACATTAAGTGCCAGTCTTTATTTCTTTTTGTTGTTAACTCAATGCTTGTGTATGTTTCTCTCTACAGGAGTCGATTTTAATGTCCTGAACTCCAAGTTCTCCTTTGACCTGCTTCCTGGCAAAAGAGCTGCAAGGAGGAACAACAGCCAACGCAAGGTATGTGTGTTTATAGCTGCGCTCGTGGCCTGGTTCTGGGGACATCACTCCACTGTCTACACTATCAATCAACCATCAATCAATCTGACAGGACTCAGTCTGATCTCATCTTAATCCACCATGAGCAGAGCACTTTGCAGCATTTAGCAAGTTACAGTGGCAAGGACAAACTTCCTTTAACAGGCAGAAACCTCCAGCAGGACCAGACTCATGTTAGACACACATCTGCTGAGACCTACCATGTTGGGTTTGGAAAGAGGGAGATGAAGAGAGAGATGATAGATTCCTAACTGGCTTTCTGTGCAGCAAGACAATGAGGCTGAGCAGTGTCTTTGCACCTTAACTGTCTTCAGGGAAAGCATATCAGCCAACATATTAGCAGTTTGCCTTCGTATGGAGCTATGAACTGCAGGCTGAGTGCTGATTTTATGAGCTAAGTTTTGAGGTACATGTCATTGCTTTCCTCCTGTGCTTTATGTAATATTGATAGTTGTTTCACTGAAATAAATCAGTTGAAATCATCATCATCATCTACATTCATCACAGTAAACCAATGCCGTTTAGTCATAGATTAAAATGTGTCAGAACACTTTTTAAAATGCGTCCTGAGCTCAAAACTCAGATTTGTGTTTCCTGTGTGTTCCTTCAGATTGAGGTGATGCATGACTTTCAAGGGAACCGCAGCTGTTTGTACGGATCCACCACTGAGACGGAGTCAGAGACGGAGGACAATCCCGAGCAGGTCACACGGTGAGAGATCTTTAACCTGCCACACGTGATCCTTGAGCTGAGGTTTGACCTGAAGTGACCCCCTTGTTTGTGCATCAGTTTGCAGTGTGATACATTTCAGAGCATCATTGACAGTGTGCATGGCATTTCCCCTGTTTCATTTTTCATCCCTCCTTTTGTTTACAGCCATATAATGAAGGAGCTGATCGCGACAGAGAGGATCTATGTGGACGAACTGCTCTCTGTTCTTCTGGTGAGTTTATCTCGGTCATGGAAGGTAACCGTGTGGACGGAAGAAGGTTTCAGGAGAGAGATGAAGAAGAATTACAGAATCTGAATCCACAGTTTTATGTCCTTTCCTCTTCTTTCTTCAAGCATCTCGACTCTCCACTCTTTCTCTCCCTCCTCTGTATGTCCTTTCCCTCTCCTTTGTTATTGATTTATTACCTCCTTCTTAACCTTTTGTCTCCCTTCTTCTTTTTCCTCCTGTGTCCCCCATCCTTCCCTCTCTTCACTCCTTTCCCCTCCCCTCTCTGTTAACCTCTCTTTCCCCTTTGTCCTCACCTTCCTTTACCCTCCTCCTTTACACCGTTATTTCTCCTTTCCCCCCTCTTTTCTCCTCTCACTCCCCCCTCTCTCTCCCTCTCTCTCCTCTCCTCTTCATTTATCAGGGCTACAGGGCAGAAATGGAGGATCCATCCATGTCTAATCTTCTCCCTTCAGCTCTGCTCTGCCAGAAGGACGTTCTGTTTGGCAACATGCCGGAGATTTACCAGTTCCACAGCAGGCAAATAACACACTTACACACACACAGACTCAAACACACACGCTGAGCTCTCAAGCTGTCACACAGTTGTCCTTGTCTCTCTATCTTTTCATGCCAATCTTTTTTCCCCTTTTCATTTTCCACTTGGACTCTCCACTCAGGATCTTCCTCCAGGATCTGCAGGGTTGCCTGGAGACGCCAGAGAGGGTGGGGGCCTGTTTCCTGAAGCGGGTGAGGAACCAGGAAGTAAAACATGACAACAAATGTGAAGAGTGAGAGATGACTGTGATGAGGTGTTCTGTGTGTGTGTGTTTCTTTGTGTGTGAACAGAAAGAGAAGTTCCAGGTGTACGAGCGTTACTGCCAAAACAAGCCTCGCTCTGAGATGCTCTGGAGACAATGCTCTGATTCGCCGTTCTTTCAGGTATTCACTCCCTTATTATGTTCTGTTATTAACAAAGACCCAACATCAAGACCGGATAAGATCCAGTCCCATCTTACAGACAGGACTCAGTCTGATCTCATCTTAATCCACCATGAGCAGAGCACTTTGCAGCATTTAGCAAGTTACAGTGGCAAGGACAAACTTCCTTTAACAGGCAGAAACCTCCAGCAGGACCAGACTCATGTTAGACACACATCTGCTGAGACCTACCATGTTGGAGAGAGGGATAGAGTGAAATGAAGAGAGAGAGAGAGAGAGAGAGATGATAGTGGTGAGACGGATAGTAGTAGTTGTAGCAGCTGGAGTCTGGCACGTCCACAGCAGCAGAGATCCAGAGGAACCTACGAGACAAGGGAGCTCAGGGACTCCAGAAAGGTCTATGGTTAGTAACTTTAATGGGACAGGGAGAGTTAAAGTAAGTGACAGGCAGAGAGAGGAGAGAGAGGATCCCTGTGTGTCAGTATAAGCCTATAGCAGCATAACTTAAGAGCTGGTCCAAGCCTGATCCAGCTCTAACTATAAGCTTTATCATAAAGGAAAGTTTGAAGCCTACTCTTAAAAGTAGAGAGGGTGTCTGCCTCCCGGACCCTGGCTCGTAGATGATTCCAAAGGAGAAGGGGCTGATATGGAGTGAGAGTCACTTGGAATAATGCTGTTAGGTAGGAGGCACAATCTGGAGATATCTCCTTTTAAAAAGGGAGCTTCTCTTAGTTCCACAACTCAATCGTTTTTATGACTCTCTCTCTCTCTCTCTCTCTCTCTCTCTCTCTCTCTCTCTCTCTCTCTCTCTCTCTCTCTCTCTCTCTCTCTCTCTCTCTCTCTCTTTCTCTCTGCAGGAGTGCCAGAAGAAGCTGGACCACAAGCTGGGTCTGGACTCTTACCTCCTGAAACCAGTCCAGCGTCTGACCAAGTACCAGCTGCTGCTCAAGGTAGTTCTCATTCATCATTAGCCAGTCGGTGATATAAACTGGATTAGATAAACTGAAAACATTTACCTGTTATTCTGTGACTCGGTCTTTCTGCAGGAGCTGCTGAAGCACTGCAGCGAGGATCGATACCGCTCTGAGCTGAAGGAGGCGCTGAACTCGATGCTGGAGCTGCTCAAGTCTGTCAACGACTCCATGCATCAGATCGCAATCACTGGATATCAGGTACTAATTAATAAATCACATGTGGTGTATTTACAGCTGACATACTTGGAGTGTCTTTGATAGTAATATAAAGTGATGAATGTCTCACTTGATGGTGCCGTTAATTCACGTTAACGTCTCCTCCATCTGTGGCAGGGAGACCTCAGTCAGCTGGGCCGGGTGGTGATGCAGGGCGGCTTCAGCGTGTGGATCAGCCATAAGAGTGCAGCGGTGCGGATGAAGGAGCTGGCCAGGTTCAAGCCCATGCAGAGACACCTCTTCCTCTACGAGCATGCCCTCCTCTTCTGCAAGCGCAGGGACGAGGACTCTCATGACAGGGCGCCTTTCTACAGCTTCAAGTCCTGCCTCAGAGTAACTACATCCCCCTCTCTCCTCTCAATGCAACCCAGTATCTAAATCCCTTCTCATTACAGAGCACCACATTATGTTGTTACATCCTAAGTTCAAGAAAGACTCAGAAGCCGTTGTGTTTTTGGAGTTGTGCTGAAATTGATGGTGTAATCCTTGGTGGTGATTTCAAATAAAGGTTATCAGGAAGTGTAATTATTTCTCTCTCTCTCTGTAGATGAGCGCAGTGGGAATCACAGAAACAGTGAAAGGAGATGTGAAGAAATTTGAACTGTGGTACAGCGGCAGAGAAGTGGTGTACATAGTTCAGGTATTCATCTTTTTCTTTCCATGTCTTTTGCACATGATGATTTAAATGTACATTATTCACTCATATACATGTTTTTTTGTTGTGTCCTTGTGTTTGCTTGTTTGTATAGGCTCCCACATTGGAGGTGAAAGTCGCCTGGTTGACAGAGATACGAAAGATTCTCACAAACCAGCAGAGACTGCGTCGAGGTTTTTATTACTTCTATGACTTCTTTCCTGCGTTTTTATTCAAAATAATTGATTTTATTTTGTTAACCTGTGATTTATGTGTATAAGATAGCAATACAGAATCGCTGCTGTCGGGCTGAAACCTCTTATCTCTAAAAAAAACTGCTTTTCAGGAAATTAAACAATAAAACACTGACGGGATTCTGTCACAAGCTCTGTTATTTTTGGGCTTTTACACCTTTTTATTTTTGGAGGAGAGGGCAGTGGATAGAGCAGGAAACCGGGAGTATGATGTTTACAAAGTGCTTTGAAAAGAAAAGCATGGCAGGATTCGGATAGCAAAATAAATCTTTTAGAGACAGAGAGGAGTGAAGGAATTCTAACAATGCAAAAACAAAATATACCCCAAAATATTTAAAAGTATAAACGCAAATTAAACAGAATAATGTGATGAGACAGTAGACCAATAAATCATTAAATCAAGAGGTTTTTCAAAAATTAATAAATAAAAAAACATAAAATAAAGTTAAATTGAATTTAAAAAAAGTAAATATATAAGTAAATAAAAGCATTAAAGGGCAATAAAAAGGTTTTAAGAAGATGCTTTCCATTGGCTGGATTTTTGTAATATGTAAAAAAATGTAAAGAGGTTTTTAAAATAAATAAATAAATAGATAGATATAATTGTTTTTTTTAACTAAATGTAGACGCAGGGATAAGTTTCCCACTTTTCACTTGCAGTGTGGGTGTGTCTGTGTGGGTCTGTGTGGGTGTGTGTGTGTGTGTGTGTCACTGGGGCTGACTGATTGCCTAATGAATATCACCTGCACTGCCTGTGAATCTTTTTTGCCTGGTGCAGGGAGAGAGGAGGCAGGGTGCTGATATTTCTGTTGACCGCTAAAGCTTCTTACCACCACATAGTTGAATTCTGCAAGCCTACCTTCATGAAATATATGTTTGAAAGTATGTTTATCGATAAGGTTAAATAAAACACTCAAATTGCAGTAATGGCTTCATGTTTCCTCCCTTGGAGTCAGCGCGTCAGAAAGATCCCTGTATTCCCCTCTGTGACTAATCTAGTTTTTTGATAGTCATGCAACAGTAAATAAATACAAATAAATAAGTCAATTAAAGCATTAAAGAACAACACAAAGGTTTTTACGAAGAAGACGACAATTAATGCTTTTCATTGACTGGAATTTTGTAGAATTTAAAGGGGACATATCACGCTTTTTTCATCAATATATATTGGTCTAAGAGGTCCCCAAAACATGTCTTTAAAGTTTATGCTCAAAAAAAACCTTTGAAATCAGATTTTGGTCTGCCTGAAAAGTCCTCTTCTTCAGTCCTCCTCAGAACACTCTGTTTTCTCTCTGACCACGCCCCCTCAGGAAGTGGATGTGCCTCGGCTCTCCAGCACGTTGATCTAATGTTTACATGTTGGCTGAATATACACGGCTGCTCAGAGATCACGTTACTTCAACCCTCTGAATCTGATCCAGAATCTGATCCTGACAGAGAGGCGCCTGCAGCAGGACCTTTCTGAACCATTGGTCACAGATTTAGTGTTTCTTGTTGTTTTATTTATCAGTATGTAGACGTGTGTCTTGGTACACAGCTACGAACATGTAGCTATGTGGCTATGCTAACTAGCGCTAGCACTTATCCATGATAAATAAAAATCATCCACTAGATCTTCAAATCTGCAGACGTGGGGAGTAAAACCGACCTTTGTGTTTATTAAGACAGCCTACAACTAGCATGCCTCCCTCCTAAGCTCCTTGTTAGCACACATTTGTGCAGGGAATGAAAAACGGAGGAGGGGTTCAGTATTATTTTGTACAGTCTATGGGCTGAACAAGCTCCGAGCTCTGACTCCGTGACAGACCGGATATTGTTGTTACGTAACAAAAACACGGAAGTCTGAAACGGCTGGTTTCACACACATTTACAGAAAGGTGGAGAAATCAGAACAGGGGCAGAATGGATTTTTTTCATTCTCGGGGGGTTTGTAGACATGCCAGGGAAACATATTTCAGGTAAAGAACCATTAAAAAGTCAATTTTGCATGATATGTCACCTTTAACCTCTTTAAATTTTGTAAAATTTTACAAAATTTAAATTTAATTCTTTTTTTAAAATACATTAATAAATAAATAAATATATATATTTAAAAGTAATAATTTAAAAAAAAGTACATAAAATCATTACAGGACAATAAAGGGATTTTAAGAAGAGGACCACATTGAATGCTTTTTATTAGCTGGAGTTTTGTAATGCCCACTAACAGACACTAATGGTGACCAAAAACATTCATTTAGAATAATAAATAAATAATGAAATATGGAGATACAAGGTTTCCGCCTGACAGCAGTAAAATGTAAATCCATTATTTAACCTCTCTCAGTCTCGGTGTAATTTTTGTTGAACAGCATTTTTAGTTTTCTCATTAGGGTCTCCAGTTACAATCCATCCATCATTTCATCTTCATTCCTGTCTCCTCTGTCCCTTCTCCTTTCCTCAGACGAGACTCCTCCTCTTCCGCTCTCAGACAATCCTCTCTCCGACAGGTAATTGTGTCTTCCATGACCCCCCTCTCACCCTCTGTGTCAGTGTGTGACCTCCCTGTGTGTGTTGGAGGGGACTCTCTTTTAATCTATAATAAATTCAGGAAGCCATTAAAAAGAGGAAACATTAGCATCTTTGTCATCACCCTGGAGAACTGGTGTTCAGAATGAGGCAGCGCTGTCCGTGGTGCTGAAACACAAACTGCTGAATTCAGCACCACGGAGAGCGCCGGGAAGTCCCTGATTAGATGTTTCCAGGAGTTGCTGACGATGATAGATAACAGTTCATTTAACATATTGACATGCTGCCTAAACAGTTCTGAGCTTTACATTTATGTTATAAACGGTGCAGTGGGAAAGGTATTCTGCTGGGTTACTAAACAAGATAAGTGCGTTCAAGAGATATCTCTTAAGATTAACCGTCATCAGAGTGTAATTCAGTGAAAAATGTCCCAACACTAATTGATCTCTTTCTTCGACATGTTAGTAAGTATTGGTTCTCTGGGATAGTGTTCATATTTGAGCCTTTCAGGGGTTGGAGGTTTTTTTTAAGAAGTTTTAATGTTTACTGTTAGCATGCTAGCATGTCATACATTTAACAAAGGACCAAGGATTGATTTTTACAGTAACTTCTTGACTCATTTGGTAAATGCATGTTGTCACACATTTAAACACCATGTTGTAAGCTGGTAATGCAATACATGTTTACATTTAAACAAAGTCCATGAAAAGATCAAAACCAACAACCGTAGATCCAAACAGATATTGTTTCTGTCTTCAAACTGGAGACTTTTTTTTCTTCCTTTTTATCAGCACCGAACAACTACATTACTAACTAACTTTAATGATTATAAAACAGATTGAAGTTGATGCTTCCTTACTACCTACAGAAGAAAACAAGACCACCATCTCCACGTTTGCAATTTATGTACAGTATGCAGTGTCTTTAGTCGGCCAGTGCGCTCTGGAACGCTGCACTGCATCTTAAATTCACTTCTTGGCGCACCATGACTTTTTCAGTTTACCAGGAATTGTTTGTACCCTTTTCTGTCCTCTTCATGTTACAGTTACTCTTGCCAATTCATAATAACACCTTAAATATATGAACAATGGTGCACTACGTCACGCCCACGTCTTTTCACAGGCATTACATGACGTTCACTTGTCTGTTTTTGCCAGAAGTAACATCAAAATCAACAAAATATCGCAGGTCTAAGAAGCGTGAGATAAATGAGGGAAATCTGCATGAAAAAAAGACGTCTGGTTTCAAAAAGTTAAACAGAGGAGACAAACAGAATCAGAGTTGGATGAGTTATACTGGCCACAGAATAAACACGCCAACAGGTGAATAAAGGGAGTACCTTAAAGCACTTCCTTTAACATTTACAGAAGGGTGAAGAATAAGCCTTTCTACATTTTCCCCAATGAGTGAAACATTTCAAATTGAAGTAAAAAGTAGTCTGTTATGAGATTTAAAGGGATATTTCAGTGTTTTTGAAGAGGGGTTGTATGAGTTTTATATCACTAGTAATTGAAGGAGCCACAACAGATGCAGCTCAGCTCCGCCCCTTTAATGAGAAACTGCAGGGAGAAACAGCACGCAAGCGAGGCTACAATTCTCAGCAGATGGGGCCGGTCCTGCCAAGTAATTTAACCAATTTTGAAAGACTCCGACCCATGAACTCATCTCGGTAAACCGCTCCACTTCACTTTGGCTTCAGAAAGCCTGTTTGTTTTTGCATTATTTGCTTACACAACACAGGTGTGCTGCTCTGCCTGCAGCGTACTGATCAGCTGTTCAGGTCTGCAGCTTCAAAGTGACAAAAATACAACCAAACTTAATAAAGAGTGATTCTAACAAAGTCAATGACATGTCGTTTACTCCGGACACAAGTGGACAACTTTATGAACACAAAGTGGAGAAACTTCTGAGCTAAACATGGAGAGCAGGAGAGTTCTCGAGTTACCTGGTTTAAGTCAGGTTACTACTTTCACTTGTACAGGAAACAGTAAAGGTGTAGGAGGCACCACTTTGTCAACAGGGACATCAAAATCAACACAAACAACAAGTTTCTCACATGTGCTTTTACTGAAATAGTCTGCCAAGCTTTGAGAAGAAAATTCAACATCTTTGGAAAAACAGTTCTTTCCTGTGTTGTGTATTTGTTTCTCTTTTTAAAGAATGATACCTGCATTAGAAACTTCTGGATTTAGGTTTGGGTCTTTAGCTGTTGTTGGTTTTCGGTCTTTTGCTTTGGATTTGTTTGTGGTTTGAAACACACACGTCTTAACCTTCGAATAGATCCATTCATAAATACTCACAGTTCATTGTCTCTGAGCATGAGATAATCAGAGATTGTTTTATGACCTCTTCTCTGTCAACAGATGGATGCTGTGAGTGTTTGTCACGTGTTAAATGAGTTGTGTACCTTTGTGTGGATCACAGAGCATTTGTGAGTGATACTCGGGCAGATAGGCTTGCTGAACCCGTACTTTTGATTACCTTTACTTCTTTCCAAGTGGGAGAAATTGCCACTTAAAGCAGGTCACACCTCTCTGTGAGTTATTTGCAAATGCTGTTGAATCAGTGTGTGGTGTGTGAAGATGACTGTGTCCTCTAAATGATGTTTCCATGTATTTCAGCAGCTTCTGGTTTCATTGATAAACTCATCGTTGTTTTGTAATCAGATGCTGAAATACATGTGACTGTGAACTTACTGGAATGCTCTTTTATTTTTCAGAATGTGGATGAGCTTGTTTTGTGACACAGTGGATGTTGTTGTTGTTTTTGTTTGTTTGTTTGTTGTGGTTGTGCCTTGTTCCCACGATGATGGGGTTTAGTGCATCAGAGATGTGTGTGTCGTGGGGCGGAGCATCGGTGGGAGGCTGCTCAGCGTGTCTCCCTGTTCCTCACAGCTCCTCGGCAACAAGCCACTCCCATAAGCACAGAGGGGAGGAGTCGGTGCACAGTAGCCCCGCCCACTCAGACCCCGTGGTTAACTCACCTCGACGCAGTGAGTCACAGATTACAGCCACAAATCTTTTATCCTAGCGGTCACTATCAAGCATTTTATCATTGTTATTTTTTGCCATATTTTGTGACAGCTTTTACTTTTATTTTTAACTTGAAATTGTTCTTAAAAGTGTCTGAAATACAGATACACTTTAAAAACACACCAATTTAAACATTTCATACACTTACATATTTAAAAGAAATGCTTAAGCCTTCAGAATCCAAACACAAAATCATGATCATCTAGTGTTAAGGCATCTCAAAGAATTTTACTATAACCAGAAATGACCATATTTAGACACCAAGGATGGAAATTCAATATATCTATCCTCTAAACAACCTCTATCAACTAAGTAGTAGGGTAATTTTCAGAAAGATGTCTGTACAAGCATTTGTATTTACTACAACCAAGCAGCAACCTCAGCTCTTAAAATATGAAGCCCATGCAGAAGTGTTAAAAACTGCAGTTCATCGAATGTCCACTAGAGGCTGGCTGCAGAAACACAGGAAACCACATACACACCCATTCAAAGAAGACGATCTTTACAGCAGAAATAAACATGTTTACAGCCTGGTAAACAGCAATAGAATTTTTTTTAATATGTTCTTATTTTTGAAGATATGAAACTTACAAGTTTTGCCCAAATAAGGTCATGGCTGACTTGATTGACAGCTCTCTGTAGCTGTTAGCAAAAAGGCTAAAGGCCCGTCTCTTTACCTCACACTCGCTCGACAGAAGTTAGGTTGAGTTCAGCATTTCCAATATGGCTCCCGCCGACGATTGGCTTCAAAACAGCGCTTCAGGAACAGATGGGTGACGCCACAGATACTACGTCTATTTATTATACAGTCTATGATTAAAACTAATAAGGCTGCACCACTGTTGGCTAATTTAAAGAATGCAGGGATAAGACATTTAAATAGCAAAACTGACTAAGTATGGAAATCTCCATAACTTACAAAGTCTCTGAATTTTCCTATATATCACCTTGGTATTGTTATCATTAAATGTCAGTGGGTTAATATTAATAGCTTCTTACTTCTGTGTAATGACTCCTCTCTATTCAACAACCTTTGATTAGATATTGGACAGCACACATATGATAGACACATGCATCTATACAAGTCCTGAAGCAGGACTCTGATGGAATAATATTTAATCAATATACGAATCAATATGTTTGCATTTATTATGATCAGCCCATAGATACACACAGAATATAGAACAGGTATTAAAAGCGTGAAGGTTATGGTCTGTAGTTGTCTCAGCTGACTTGTCTCCTGCAGCGTGGCCTGTCCATGCACACTCGGTGGCGATCTGTGATGGCCTGGAGGACTGGGGTGCTACAGATCTCTCTAACATATCTGACTCAGACGAGGAGGATCAGCCGGCCCCTCTGGTAGGATTTTATTATGGCGCATGAAATTATGATGACATCATTGTTGCCATGTCTAAGATCTGGTCCTGATCTGTGTTTGTTCTCTTTAAGTGTGTAGAGATAGATGTCAGACTTCTGCATGCATGAAGAAGGATCAAAATGCAGAATTCACTCGAGTTTTCCTTGTTGTCTTCTGCTCCAGGTGGCAGGCAGGTACAGGGTCATGGTGGAGAGCAGCATGGCCAGCACTGATGACATCATCTTTAACTCTGGTGATGTCATCCAACTGCTTCATGAGGAAGTGTCAGGAATGTGGTAAAGAAGATCACTTATTTCAGATATTGAAATTCACATGCAAACAAAACTGTAAAAAAGTTATTACTTAATCTTTTAACTAACATGTGTGTGTCTTCTTTCTTTCTGTGTGTGTGTGTGTGTGTGTGTGTGTGTGTGTGTGTGTGTGTGTGTGTGTGTGTGTGTGTGTGTGTGTGTGTGTGTGTGTGTGTCATCACAGGATGGTGAGGAATGTAAGCCGCGGTGAAGAAGGCCGTGTTCTACCTGAGGACCTGCACAGGATACTTGGAGAGACCTGCTGAGAGCCAATCAGAACAAAGGATGGATGACACGTGTGCCCATTTCCCTTTTCAGCTCACTTGCTGGGCTCAGCTTTTCCTTTTAACACCTGACACACACACACACACACATACACACACACACACACACACAAACACACACAGGCCCAATCTCAATGTCCACCCTCATGCACTCACTGACTTTGAGGCTCGTTCCCTATAAGTCCATGAGGGCTTAGGGCTGCCCCACTGTCAAATCATCAAGTGTGTGAGGGATCTCCCTCAGACCTTTTGAGCCCTTTATGCCCCCTTTCTGTAAGTGGGCATTTTGCAGACTTAGCGTAAGGGAATCACCCAGAGTTCATAGCATTGTGACGTGAAACACGGGATTCCCAGGGGAAGCCCTCGAGCTTGGAAGGGTGAACGAGAAGCATGAAAGTTGCAATGAAATTTACAGCCTTAGTCTGTTTATCTTCACACAGATGTGTATAAACAGTATAATTTATATATTGGTGGTTGTATATTTATGTATTTTAAATTGTGTGGTTAGCAGTCTGTGCGATAAGAGCCTGGATCACATGACAATCAGGCAGTCCCTTAAGCGCCTTGAATTTGAGGAAAGTAAAAATTGTGCAATAAAAATTCCTATTATCACTAGCCCTTACAGCCTCCTGCCCTAGATCAATTAAGTCAAGAAGTGCTCAGGGCTCAGGGTTTAGGGTTCAGGGCTCAGGGTTTAGGGTTCAGGGCTCAGGGTTTAGGGTTCAGGGTTCAGGGAGGACATTGAGACTGGGCCACACATTCACACACACAAACACTCCATCATCTTCCTGCTCAGAAGTCAAAGGCCATCTGACTGTGCCGAGACGTTCATCAGACCATCAGATTGAATCACATCAGCTGTTTGTTTTAGTCTTCAAGTCTTGAAGCGACTGTGACACTGTCGCCTCAGAAAGCTGTAAACTACAGAGCGGACCTCAGAAGAATGTAACAATGCAAAGCACACATGTGGGACCTCACAGGACCGACGCCTCATTTTACTTTATCTGTCTTTTCCAGCATAAATCAGAGGAATATCTGGACCTATGGTTAGAAACAGACATTTAACAGGTGTGTCATTCATATAGATGAAACTGACTTTAACTTTTATCATTTCTATTTTCTTATGAGATATCAGAGACATTATGTGTATGGTTTCTAACATATGTTCATGTGCCAAACAGCTCAGCTTAATATTGTGGCTTCTTTTTGACTAACACTATTATTACATAATGCAGAATAGCTTCACATTGTGGCGTCACACTCCTGCATCAGCCAGCTCGGTCGCTCAGTCTTTAGGGAATGTCGTCAGTAACCAAAAATATCCTAGTTCACTTTAAGACTCAGTGGTAAAAACAAACATTCAGAATCTGCCAGGTTGGGGAAACAGACAGTAAGGAAGGAAAAGAACAACATTCCAAAACTGATACTGGATTTAATATGCCCCAAGAAATGTACTGTATATCAATTGCACTATTCCAAAAATACCAGGATATCCAACAACATGTGCTCACATGTTGCATCATGCCAGCCTTTATGCGCTTTTGCTGGCGAGATTGGCAAACAGTGTTTTGTACGATCAAAAGTGACCCTTTATTCCACATTTATTAATATTTGCACTTCAGACGAAGACTAAAGTACGAGCAAGACGGGTCAAAGATTGTAAAGGTGCATGCAAAGTATGAAGGGCACTAAGGGTAGCTGCATTACATGAGAGAGAATCGGCGTGCTCACTCAAAACTACTCAAAAACTACTCGGTGCCATTACAACACCGCTTTATTTACTGTTCTTCAGTATTCCTGACCTTTTCCTGCTATGACTTTTGAAAAAAGATCTGTAGGGGGTTTGCTGTGACATTTCCAATCATGCATTCATCACCACCACACTCAGAGAGGCAAAACAAACTGCTGTGGCTGCAAGGAATGAGGAGACCTGCACTATCTTTACAGATTTCTTCCTCTGAGTTCCAAATATTATGCACATGCAACACATGCCTCACGATAAAGTTCAAAAACTCTTAATATCAATTTTGACAGCAGCATAAAGAAAAAGAAACAAACACGTTTCAATCTGAGGCTTTCATCAGCGTCTCACCAACTGCGGGTCAGTCCTCAGTTCTCTTGCTGCTGGATCTGTCTGCTGCTTTTGACACAGTAAACCACCAAATCCTCCTCTCTACACTCTCCTCACTTGGTATCTCAGGGTCTGCCCTCCAGTGGTTCAAGTCCTACCTCACAGGGAGAGCTTTTAGAGTATCATGGAGAGGAGAAGTGTCAAATATGCATGGCTTATCAACAGGGGGTACCTCAAGGATCAGTGCTTGGTCCCCTCCTTTTCTCAATATACACCACATCACTTGCTATGCAGATGATACACAGCTTTTCCTGTCTTTTCCACCTGACGACACAACTGTCTCAGCTCAGATCTCATCCTGCCTTGCTCACATTTCTAAATGGATGAGGGAGCGTCACCTACAGCTCAACCTGTCCAAGACTGAGCTTATTATAATTCCAGCCAGTCCCACAGATCAATATCCAGTTTGGATCTCAAAACCTCATGCCCACTAAGTCTGCCCGAAAAATGTATCACCAAAATAAAAATATTCCAGGAAACAGGAGAAGGAAAACTCCTCATTTAAGCCTCCTTGAGTAGAGGAGTTTTCTTTCTCCTGTTTCCTGTAATGGTTGTATTTTGGTGATACATTTTTGGATGTAAGGATGTTTTTTTGTGATTTCTTTGTGATCCTTGTGTCTACTTTACTTTGTATCATTCTGTATCATTATGTAACATGGGTTTCTTCGTTTTTAATTGCTGATAAATTAGACACACCCACCTGGTTGGTGAGATGCTGATGAAAGCCTCAGGCTGAAACATGTTTGTTTCTTTTTCTTTATGCTTCTGTCAAAATTTACATTTAAGGTTTTGAATTTTATAATGAGTGCTGACATAGTACTGCATGTGTTGTATGCATTGCATATTTGAAACCTAGAGGAAGAAACCTGTAAAGATAGTGCAGGTCTCCTCATTCCTTGCAGCAGTTTGTTCTGCCTCTTTGTTTGTGCGAGTGATGGATGCATGATTGGAAATATCACAGCAAACCCCCTACAGATCTTTTTTCAGAACCTCATAGCAGGGGAAAAGTACAGGATTACTGAAGAACATTAAATATAGCGGTGATGTAATTGGCCTTTTTATGTGCATGGTGCCTCTGTGGAAAACTTGAATGAAGCAGAGCCATCAGATATTTCCTCTTGTGCTTTTTCTGCTGCGACACATGAAAATGTTTGGCGTGAAAAAGACATAATCTGGTCAGTGCTTAGATGGACTATCTGGGACAGGGACTGCAGCTTATACAGGATGCACACTGTGTACTAGAGCATGTCATCTGCACCTGCAGTCATTGTGGCGGTTGTTTAAGTGAGTTAATTTGCCTCTTGATATGTTGATGTGTTATTTTTATGCATTTTGCTGATTTTCATACGTGCTCATGCTTTAAATCTTCTACCAAATGAATGTCACGCAGCTCTTATGACCACTGAGATTATTCAAGCTTTACTCTTCTGTTTGTTTTGCTGCTCTGCATGAACAAATCACTGCACACGCCTACTGCGTTATCTCTGCCTGTAATGCTACATCACACCAACAGGGGGAGTCTGCTCAGTGTTGGGATGTAACTGTAAATGGAGTAGAGTAGAACTTAACTATTACAGTTACAGTGGATTACTGAAGTATTTGAATCTAGGTTAGCGAGTTAATGAGGACAGATATTGCGGATTATTCCAAACTGCCTGTTTTTTAAAACTGCCTGATTGTTTTTGTGAAAAGTGGTGATCATGACACTGCCACTGAACCGCCATATTCAGGGAGGATTCACCTCTGAAGGGCCGACAGTGTAAAGTTACAGTCTGTGACGTTAGCTGCAGTTCACTGTGAATATGTGAAACTAAACTTTGGATTAAAGTCATGTGAAAGGTTCAACACATTTTGACAGTTAGATGTTATCAAGTTACAAAAAGTACAATAGATTATTTTAGTATTATCAGCATCTTTGAATGATGTAATCGAATCCTAAAGGTGACACCTAATCCCAGATATAGGTCTATTTTCACTGACATATGCAGTAGGAACATTTTCATTTTTATGATAAAAAAGTTCCATCCAGAACAATTCTTTAACATTTCTACATGTTAGATTTGTAATCCATGTGACTAAACTGTAACATCAGAAGTGTGTGGTTTGTTCCGTCAGGCTTAGACTCAGTCTTTTCACCGTACCTTAAAATGGTGTTTGCTACTTTTGCTCATTTTGCACTTTTTTGATATTTTGAATCATTGTGAAAGCTTGTATATTAATGCATAATGTACATGATTATTTTCAAAAATATAAGCACAGTGTTATTCCTTTTGACTCAACCTGACTGATGTGATTTCTTCTTCTCGTTCTAGGAAGTGTAGAAAATCTGGTGATGAAATGTAGATTTTTAATGAGGCACAGATGCAGAGAGCACCTGGCTCTGGAGCAGACTTATCGTGCAGGCAGGTGTTTATTAATACTTCATTTATAAAGCCGGCTACAGATTTCCCTTTTAAAGTGTGTGCATTATACCATTACTCCAACTGGAAGCTCTCTAGTGTTTCAGAGGAGAGAAACCTTTAAAATTATCAACACATTTTTGATTATCAAACTTCTGAGAAACAAAAACAGCATGTGAATTAGCTACTGCCATCAGACACACCCACAGTGACTAAATTTGTCACCTTGTTGTTCTTTAAAGGGGACATATCACGCTTTTTTCATCAATATATATTGGTCTAAGAGGTCCCCAAAACATGTCTTTAAAGTTTATGCTCAAAAAAACACTTTGAAATCAGATTTTGGTCTGCCTGAAAAGCCCTCTTCTTCAGTCCTCCTCAGAACACTCTGTTTTCCCTCTGACCACGCCCCCTCCGGAAGTGGATGTGCCTCGGCTCTCCAGCACGTTGATCTAATGTTTACATGTTGGCTGAATATACACGGCTGTTCACAGACCAGCGTTACTTCAACCCTCTGAATCTGATCCTGACGGAGAGGCGCCTGTAGCAGGACCTGAAGGATTGGTCATAGATTTAGTGTTTCTTGTTGTTTTATTTATCAGTATGTAGACGTGTGTCTTGGTACACAGCTACGAACATGTAGCTATGTGGCTATGCTAACTAGCGCTAGCACTTATCCATGATAAATAAAAATCATCCACTAGATCTTCAAATCTGCAGACGTGGGGAGTAAAACCGACCTCTGCCAGAAAGGCAGCAGGACCTTTTCTGAAGGATTGGTCACAGATTTAGTGTTTCTTGTTGTTTTATTTGTCAGTATGTCGACGTGTGTCTTGGTACACAGCTACAGCTACAGCTACAGCTACAGCTACAGCTACAGCTATGAACATATAGCTATGTGGCTATGCTAATTAGCGCTAGCACTTATCCATGACAAATTAAAATCATCCACTAGATCTTCAAATCTGCAGACATGGGGAGTAAAACCGACCTTTGTGTTTATTAAGACAGCCTACAACTAGCATGCCTCCCTCCTAAGCTCCTTGTTAGCACACATTTGTGCAGGTAATGAAAAACGGAGGAGGGGATTCAGTATTATTTTATACAGTCTATGGGCTGAACAAGCTCCAAGCTCTGACTCCGTGACAGACTGGATATTGTTGTTACGTAACAAAAACACGGAAGTCTGAAACGGCTGGTTTCACACACATTTACAGAAAGGTGGAGAAATCAGAACAGGGGCAGAATGGATTTTTTTCATTCTCGGGGGTTTGTAGACAGGGACACATATTTCAGGTAAAGAACCATTAAAAAGTCAATTTTGCATGATATGTCACCTTTAACACACTTTATATTTTTCTTTTATTCCATTTTAATTTAGGATGAAAAAGAACAACAAAGCAGTATTTGAAACAAGAAATGTTCAAATTCTCTTCTATTTTTATTTCACTTTATTGAAGTGTTGAAAATAAACACAAGGACTTTCATGGTTAGTCAGCAGAGGACTTTTTTCTTCCATGGAGGCTACAGACAGATGCTACGGTCTGTCTTGTTTGCTGTCAGCTGATTTATCATTGAGCTACTCTAAAGTATATTTTTCAGTTGATTCATAACCCCGTTGTCCTTCTGATCCAAGGGTAGTACAATGACACTCGAGTATAGACGCCATACTTCCCAGCTTTTGCACACTCCTCCCCCCAGCTGACGATGCCCGTCAGGAACCAGGTGCCTTTGAAATTGGTAGCATGCGGTCCTCCACTGTCCCCCTGGCATGCATCCTTATTGGCACTCTGGTAGCCAGCGCAAAACATGAAGCGTGTCACCCGTTGCTGAGTGCTTTCTTTGCAGACAGTGCGATCCACGTGTGGGACCTGAAGCTTGTTTAGCTTGGTGGCCTCTCTGCCCTGGAATATTGTCTTTCCCCAACCGCTCACCAGAGAAGACCTGGAGTCAACCAGTAACTTCTCTGTGAAGTCTTTGGGGCCCAGGCAGATGGGACGTCGCTCGTTGGAAAGCTCCACTGGAGTGGCGAGCTTCAGCAGGGCAATATCGTGGTCATGTGGTGACTCATTGAAATTGTATCTATGATGGACATGCCGCTCTGCCACCGTATAGTCTCGCTCTGGACCCTCGGGTTTGGTCACATCATGCTCACCTGAAAGCAAAGATAAATGCATGCAACATGTTAGATTTCAAAATGAGACAGCAACATTTTTACACCTTTTATCTTGTGACTTCTGCAGATTGATTTTTAAGAATAATAATGATAACTGATATTTATATAGCGCCTTTCAAGAAACCCAAGATCGCTTCACTGGGTCAGGTAGGGGGTCTGGGGGGTAGGTGGGGATATCTAATGAGGAAAGGCCTTTAAGGGAAAGGTGCGTTTTGATTCCTTTCTTAAAACTGTCCAGGGTTTGGGTACTGCGGATGTCTGGAGGGAGAGAGTTCCACAGGGTGGGGGCTGCCACAGTGAATGCTCTGTCTCCTAAAGTCTGCAGCTTAGTCTGGGGGATGGAGAGGAGACCCAGGTCCGAAGACCTTAGGTCCTGGGATGGAGTGTGTTGGTGGAGGGGGTCAGCCAGGTATTGGGGGGCGACGGCATGCAAGGATTTGTAAGTGAGGAGGAGAAGCTTATAGGTGATGCAGTACTTAACAGGGAGCCAGTGGAGGTGCATGAGAGTGGGGTTGATGTGTATCCAGGGCTTGGTGTGCGTGAGAACCTTGCAGCTGAGTTCGCCACGTATTGGATCCTGTCCAGGGCATTGCTGGCTACCCCGAACAGGACTCCATTGCAGTAATCCAGCCGGGAGGTAATGAAAGATGTGAGCATCAAAAGTATTCAGTCCTTTTTTTTCCAACGTGCAGCTATGGTTACAACCAGGAGCTTCTTTTAATCATTCATTGATAGACATATCTGATTTTTAATCATCATTGCAAGTGGCTCAGAATCTTTCCAACCTCATCTGTTTGTCTTCTTGGTTTGGTTCACAACAACACAGCTGATGAATGGAAAGAATTCAGGCACTGACTCAAGATATTGGCAGAATTTTCCTTGAATGCACTGATGACAAAGATAATTCAAACAGTCTCTGCTGGCAGTAAAATAAGGCTTTGATGTAATCAGATTGTTGGATTACATCCCTCAAGCATGCATCATGTTTCTGCATGTAATTCTTTTCTTAACTGTAACTTTCCTGGAGACGACAGATTTGGAGAGGACTTGTTTTACGTACCCACTCTGATAAAGAAAGCTTTTTGTTCCATATCAGCCTGGACCAGGCAATGAGCAGCAGTGATTACCCATAATTCACTGAGCAGAGATCCTCCACAGAAAGGCAGTGCTCTACCTTGAGCAGGTGACCAATACATCAGAGCGACCTGCACACACAAACACTTCAAATGTTGAACAAAGCAACACTGCAAGGTTCTTTACACCAAATCTGTTGAGCCTGGTGAGTTATCCAGACTACACTCATCTTTTGTACCAGGCTGTCAACATGTTTATTTCTGCTGTAAAGATCATCATCTTTGAATTGGTGTGTATGTGGTTTCCGGTACTTCCAGAGCCAGCCTCAAGCGGATCCTTGATGAACTGCAGCTTTTAGCACTTTCGCATTGGACTCATATTTTTAGACTAAAGGTTGCCGCTTGGGTAAATCATGTAAAAAATTATAATTGGATTTGGTTGTTTTATAAACTATAGTTCCTTTTTTAGATGAGAAGACACTGTCTCTTTAATATAGAACTCTGTGTGGCAGAGAAAGTGGAAGGTAGACTGGTTTGGAGTCGCACGTTTTTTTACCGTGTCTGTCTGGTATATTGTTCATTAGAATGGAATTAAGCATCATCTGTTCAATTTTTGGTTTCTTCACTGAGCGCTCATCCTTTCTTTCAGCACAAGTACTGTTCTGCCCTTCATGTGTTTGTGTATGTTTAAAGTAAAGTTAATTGCTAGATAGAAGATCGTTTGTTTGCTTAAAGGTGACATATCATGCAAAGTTGACTTTCTAATGGTTCTCAACCTGAAATATGTTTCCCTGGCATGTCTACAAACCCCCCGAGAATGAAAAAATCCATTCTGCCCCTGTTCTGATTTCTCCACCTTTCTATAAATGTGTGTGAAACGAGCCGTTTCAGACTTCCGTGTTTTTGTTACGTAACAACAATATCCGGTCTGTCACGGAGTCAGAGCTCGGAGCTTGTCCAGCCCATAGACTGTATAAAATAATACTGAATCCCTCCTCCGTTTTTCATTACCTGCACAAATGTGTGCTAACAAGGAGCTTAGGAGGGAGGCATGCTAGTTGTAGGCTGTCTTAATAAACACAAAGGTCGGTTTTACTCCCCACGTCTGCAGATTTGAAGATCTAGTGGATGATTTTTATTTATCATGGATAAGTGCTAGCGCTAGTTAGCATAGCCACATAGCTACATGTTTGTAGCTGTGTACCAAGACACACGTCTACATACTGATAAATAAAACAACAAGAAACACTAAATCTATGACCAATCGTTCAGAAAGGTCCTGCTACAGGCGCCTCTCCGTCAGGATCAGATTCAGAGGGTTGAAGTAACGCGATCTCTGAGCAGCCGTGTATATTCAGCCAACATGTAAACATTAGATCAACGTGCTGGAGAGCCGAGGCACATCCACTTCCGGAGGGGGCGTGGTCAGAGAGAAAACAGAGTGTTCTGATGAGGAATGAAGAAGAGGACTTTTCATGCATGCCAAAATCTGATTTCAAAGTGTTTTTTTGAGCATAAACTTTAAAGACATGTTTTGGGGACCTCTTAGACCAATATATATTGATGAAAAAAGCGTGATATGTCCCCTTTAAAACGTTCTCATGCTTTTATTTTGAAGTCGGAACGGAAACAGGAAACAGGAAGTAGGAAGTGAAGAGAGTTTTGAGAAAAAAATAGCCTAGCTGCATCCGTTTGGTTTCTGTCTTATCCAATGCAATCCTCTGCATAGATCCTTCAGAAAGCAATGACTTTTCACTGTACTGTTCTCTTTATGTGTTAGACTTCAAAAAGTGTCAACATAAATAAACAGCCATCCTTTTCAAGGAGCAAGGACGCTCACTTCCTGGCTCTTGAAAAGGAGTTTGGCTGGCTGTTTATTTGTGTTGACACTTTTTGAAGTCTAACACATAAAGAGAACAGTACAAGTACCTTGTGCTCAAGCGTGCCGGATACGGCCCTGGTGGTGAGGCTTTCAGCAGTGTGACTGCCCCCTAGTGGCTGGCTGCAGTATAGGTCAAAAAATCCGTCTCCCCATTCAGTCAAACTTTAAAAAATAAATACACATCGTACGAATGTTTCTCACATCCATATGCTGTGGTGATATAGTATTTGACTGTTTTGTGTTCAAGGCCTCTTTTTTCTGAAAAGTTTCTTCTTCGTTAGTTATTAGAGTTTAAAAAACGGGGTTTTACTTCCTGTTTCCTTTGATTCACAGCTGCTGTAGAGGGAAACTATAAAGGACACACAGCGTCTTGTGACGTCACACTGTAGGGCGGAGCTTATTACAAAGGCTTCACAGGCTCTGGCTGCACAATGGCTGCGCCCAGGAGAGGGATTTTTTGGCTTCAGAACAAGCGTCAAACTCCGGTCTCAAACGATGAAGCCAATGCGGAAGTGATATAAACTGCAATACATCGAGAATCCGCTTGAGGCTGGCTGCAGAAACACCGGAAACCACATAGATATGAATGGGAAAAAGACGATCTTTGCAGCATTAATAAACATGTTTACAGCCTGGTTCAAAAAACGGCTTGGCCCTATGAAGCTAATCTCTCTAATGGCACACACTGTACGGGGGGTTAATTTTTTTCTAACGTGACGGTTAAGAAGATATTAAGATTATGAGTTTTGCCCAAATAAGGACATGACTGACGTGAATCCCGGTCGGGAACACAGCCATTGGCTAAGAGACTCACACTACGTCACACTCTGCCTAGTTGAGTTCCGCATTACCAATATGGCTGCTGCCGTCGATTTGCTTCAAAACAGCTCTCAGGAATAGATGGGTGACGTCACGGATACTACGTCCATATTTTTTACAGTCTATGGGCTTCACAGGCTCTGGCTGCACAATGGCTGCGCCCAGGAGAGGGATTTTTTGGCTTCAGAACTGTACAACGGGAAGAGGCGGAGCAACGCTGTCCATTTTTATTTACAGTCTATGCTTGTGCTTAACTCAAATTCAGCCCCCGCCATGTTAGCTTAAGGGTGGCAGAATGTGAACACCAGCTATTAAAAGATGCTAAAACTAGCTCATGGGTTATCAAATGTGTTGTTGTAACAGTTTTATTTATTTATTTATCATCTAGTTCAAATTTGAGTCACTTTTTATTCTATTGTATTAATTTTTTGAAGTATAGCATTTTATTTTCCTTTTATGGTTTAATATTTAAGTGTTTTATTATCTTAATAATTCATTTTATTTATTCATTTATTTTAATTATAGCATCTTATTTTCTTTTAATGGTTTAATATTTAAGTGTTTTATTATCTTAGAAATTTATTTTATTTTATTTTGGTGATTTTAACATCTTATTTTACCTCCAGTGTTTCCTCATTAAGATATCATGAGAGCGTTTCCTCAGTTCGTTCAGCAACTTCTTTATTTATTTATTTTTATTTGTATTTATTTATTTTATTTTTAGTGTTTTTATTATTATTGTTGCACATATTGTGTTCTTCACCTTAGGATTGTGGGTTGGTTTTGGGGTTAGGAAGGGGAGGTCTTTTTATTTATTCATTTTTTTTGTACAGCACTTTGTGTTACAATATCATTGTATGAAAAGCGCTTTATAAATAAAGTCTGATTGATGGATTTTTACTTTGAACGAGGCTAATATCCATCTGGATTGTAACCGCTTAGTGACTTTTGAGTTATTTAACAATTTCTAAACACTAAATTGACATTGATTCGGCAGCAGTTTGACTCCATAACAGCATTTGAGCTTCCAACCCTGAGTGTGACGTTACAGGAAAAATGGCTGCCATTTAATTGTGGTCACTGCGTTTGTAATAATAAAAACTCTTCAACAGTTTAAACGCAAAATAAATTTGCCTTCAACTTATTACATCTCTCCATTTTTAATCCCACACTACAGTACCTGCCATGGTATCTCTCCAGGCTTTGCCTCGTTTCCACCCACAATCCTCTGGTCTGAGTTTTCCTCTGCTCTGATGGTGGGCATGGTGGGGAAAGCCCAGAAAGGCCGCTGCTTTTCAGTGACACCGCTCTCCTCCCCTTCGCTCACAACAGCCTGTTGTAGATCCGTAGGGAGGCCTGGATCTGACCTCACTGAACGTTTGAATACTTCACTGATGTTAGATGTCTGTGGGTCACTTGTAGGTAAATCATAGTCATCATACATGTGAGATATATAGTCGCTTATGTCTTCATCCAGCAGGGTCTCTGTGCTGTTAGTCAGGCCTGAGGACCGGGGGGCTAAGGCAGACCTGCCACCAGGTGAGGAAGATGGACCCACGCGGCCACAGCTGAACGGTCCTGCAGGGGAAGAAACAGAGACTGAGATGTTCTGGTTTTGTGTTTTAGTTGCAGAGTTTGGGATATTTGCACAGCTTTCTTGCACCTCGTTTGTACTTTTCTCACATGACGAAGATGCAGCAAAAAGGGATGTGGCTTTATGTTATACAGGATAGACTTCATTATCAAGGATCCTGAGCAAAGCACTGAAATGCATACTTGATATTTTTACAAGCTGCATGTTTGGAAAAGAAGAAATATGGTGTAAAAGAAGTGTATCTTACGGGTTATGTCTAAGCCAAGCGGCAACCTCTGGTGTAAAGATATGAGTCTAATGCGGGAGTGCTAAAAACTCTGTGACGTCACCCGTCTGTTTCTGAAGCGCTGTTTTGAGGCCAATCGTCGGTGGCAGCCATATTGCTGCTGTTGAGCGATTGCGACTTAGAGAGGCAGGCTTTGAGCCTCCTAGCCAACAGCTACAGTGTTCCCACCTGTTAATCAAGTCAGCTGTGCCTCTCATTGGAAGACTCATAATCTCAATATCTTCGAAATTGCAGTGTTGGAAAAAAATGTACCCCCCGTACAGTGTGTGCCGATCGAGAAATAAGCTAACCAGACTACACTCGTCTTTTGTACCAGGCTGTAAACATGTTTATTTCTGCTGTAAAGATCGGCTTTTTTGAATTGGTGTGTATGTGGTTACCGGTACTTCCAGGGCCAGCCTCTAGTGGACACTCAAGGAACTGCAGTTTTTCGCACTTCCGCATTGGACTCATATTTTTAGACCAAAGGTTGCTGCTTGCTCTGACAGGACCACAGCATTCCTACATTTGGTAATATCTAGTTCATCCAGGGCCGGCCCGTGGCATAGGCAGACTAGGCAAATGCTAGGGCCGCCATCCTGCCAAAGGGGGCGCCACTTGCACCCTAAATGAGTGAGGAAGAAAATTTGAAGCCTACAGGAAAAATAATATTGTTTATCTAATATAATTTAGGGTTAAATTGCAGAGTGATGCCTGTATACGTTTAAAATCGTGTGATTCACTTTTGGTTTTTAAAAAATTGGTTGGCAGAGCAGTTTTTGAAGTTTATGTGTTCATGATTTACTGTCTTTGTTTTGTTTTGTTTACACTTTGGTAGCTGTTAGCTTAATTAGATAGAAAATGTAGGCTAGGCTGAAATACAATATATATTTAATATAACTATTTTCCTGCTATTGGGGATAAATAAAGTACATTCTATTCTATTTTATTAACGTTCTTTTAGAAGTCTTTTTAATTTTAAAATAAAGGAAACCTGTAAAACATAAAGCTGGATGTCAGTTTGCTTTCAGTGTATATGTGATGTGATTGTTGGTGGAGTTGGTTACAATACAAGGGCACTATTCGAAATCTTGCCCATGCAATAAGTTGGTTAGGGCCGGCTCTGAGTTCATCCTGTTGTCTACCTGTTGATTCACAGCTCTTCTTGTCTGCTCCGATTGTGTAATTAGCCGCACAGCGACACACAGGTATCTCCCCCTTCATCACACAGAAATGAGCACATCCTCCGTTGTTGTCTGAACATTGCTTGGTCACCTCTGGAAACAGGAAAAAGAGCCAAATGATTCTCATAAATGTTCTTTATCACCTTGGCGCTTATACCAGGTGATATTTTATCATCAAGGTGAAGACACAGGAATTCCTTTTTCAAAAGAAGCGTGGAACAATCACCAATCTCGCAGTTCTTGCCGCTGAAATTTGCGTCGCACCAGCAGGTATATGTGCCGACTCCATCCGTACATGAAGCTCCATTTTGGCAAGGAGGTGGTTTGCATTGGTCTCCATCTACACACAGGTATACAAAACACACAAAGGTTGATACAAGGCTGTGAGAACAACTGTGAGAACTTCTCGCCCATCACTTTCTTACCGATGTAGTTGGCCCAGAATTCCGTCTGCAAGACAAACATGGATGTAAATAAGAAACCTCACATCTGTTCATTAAATTGGTTTGTGTGTGTCTTTGTGTGTATATGAATGAGTTCATGTGTGTAACTTACAGTTTGGTCCTCATTCTCAAACCACTCCCTGGCCTCCTCCCTCGAGCACATTTCCTCAATACACTCCCGCTCAAGGTTGTCTTTGTAAAGCACTTCTTCTAGTTTGCCGCTGTTGTGCCTGCGCTGGCGAATCAACACCGCTTTGGCGACTTGCTGAGACACAAACACGGATCCTGCAGAAGAAAGACATGGCATTTCAAATATGTGCAGTCCAAATCAGACAATGCAACTGGCCCTGATAAATACACAACACAACTTAACTGGTCTCTTATCTGCTGTTTAATATCAATATCAATCTTTATTTATACAGCCCCACATCACAACAAATGTTACCTGAAGACTCTTTACAAACAGAGCCGGTCTAGACCGTACTCTATGTTCTATTATCAACAAAGACCCAACATCAAGACAGGATCAGATCCAGTCCCATCTTACAGACAGGACTCAGTCTGATCTCATCTTAATCCACCATGAGCAGAGCACTTTGCAGCATTTAGCAAGTTACAGTGACAAGGACAAACTTCCTTTAACAGGCAGAAACCTCCAGCAGGACCAGACTCATGTTAGACACACATCTGCTGAGACCGTGTTGGAGAGAGGGATAGAGGGAGATGAAGAGAGAGAGAGATGATAGTGGTGAGACGGATAGTAGTAGTCGTAGCAGCTGGAGTCTTCAACATTTCAAGCTATTCTCATGAAATTCTGACATTTAAGATAATTTGTCTAATATTACTACATTTTTTTTGTGGTCGCTTTCAGTTTTGTTTACACATTGGTTTTTGAAAAGAATAAGGCAGAAACCTCGAGCAGGACCAGACTCATGTTAGACACCCATCTGCTGAGACCGAGATGGGGTTGGAGAGAGGGACAGAGGGAGATGAAGAGAGAGAGGTAATAGTGGTGAGACGGATAGTAGTAGTTGTTGCCGCTGGAGTCTGGTACTTCCACAGAGAGACTTCTTTTATGATAAACCGTTGAGTACCAAACACTCGCACCTTGCAGACCTAAAAAGTGTCCATTTAGGTTTTTAGTGTTATTGAGAGAAGCAGCTGGGGTCATTTGCAGTTCAGAAATTATAATGGATCCAACAATTTGACACGATTTTACAAGCAAAAAAAAGGGTAAAACCTACAGCTTGTATGTCACTCTATGTCCAAAACATCCAAACTGTTTGAAGACACACTGCGTCATACACTACCAGTCAAAAGTTTGGAAACACCTTCTCATTCAAGGGTTTGTATTTATTTTAATTATTGTAAACACTCTAGATTAATACTGAAGACATCAAAACTATGAAAGAACATATATGGAATTATTTAATGAACATAAAAGTGTTAAAAAAATCAGAATATGTTTTATATTTTAGATTCTGTAAAGTAGCCCCCTTTTTCCTTCATGACAGCTTTGCACACTCTTGGTATTCTCTCAGTCTGCTTCATGAAGTGGTCTCCTGGAATGGTTTCTAATTAACATGAGCCTTGTCAAGAGTTCATTTGTAGAATGACTTGCCTTCTTAATGTGTTTGAGACCATCAGTTGTGTTGTTCAGAGGTAGGGTTAGCACACAATGGATAGCTCTATTTGAATACTGTTGTAATCCAGATTATGGCAAAAACAGATGATTTCATAGTTTTGATGTCTTCAGTGTTAATCTACAATGTTGAAAATAATTGTAACTACACCGGTAGTGTACATAGTTAAACAACACTTGATTTTTGCACATCCTTAACATGTAGTTTGACAGCTGAGAACTAACTTCTATTTAACCCTCCTGTTATGTTGCGGGTCAAATTGACCCTTTTTAAAGTCAATTTTAGCCAATATATGCCTTCCAAACCAATTTATCAACATCACTTCATAAAATAATATATAATAATATAATAATAATGATAAAATTCTAAAATTCTAAATTCTAAATAAAATAAACAAAAACCTATGTCATGTAAAACTATTGTATTTATATTTAGGTCTTTCCAATGTACATTAAAACAAGTTTTAACATTATTTTAAATGAAAAACGAGTGAGTCATCCTCATTGAACCATGATCTCTGAGAGTTAAAGAACACCAATGGACCAAATCTTGATTTAAATGGTTAGTAATGGAGTTAGAAATTAGATGTGTATTGGGATTTTTTGGGGTTCTGACACTTTTGGATAATTGAATATGCCCCGGGTCAAATGGACCCAGGAACATTATTGCTGTTCCAGAGAATAAAACATAACAGGAGGGTTAAGGACTGTTTGAATTTATAATGAAAATGTTTAAAAGCTGAATTAATTAGTTTCCAACATAATTCAAATATTGATGATTACTTTAATTAATGTTACATTTTATCAATTTTTCAAAGTGCACATCAACAACCAAACATAACAATGCAAATCAGAGCAAAACAAAACAAGGAGATTATGCTATTTTTAAAATCTGCAGGATCCGTGATTCATGATCTCTACAGATTTTGGAGCGTTGTCACTTTAAGACCCGGGATCAGAGATCAGGCCTTTGGAAATGATCTGATGGTCAGCTGCGTGACCACAAGCCTGTCCCCACATTCTCACATCTCTGACCTTTGTGTGCCTCCTGCCTCCTGAATCCATACCTGCTCGTGTGTTGTTTACCTGAGTGCCCCTCTGTAGTCACAGCAGGGTGTCCGTGGATCTCCAGCAGCAAAGCAGCGGTGAAGACCAGTAAACATACTCCGGCCATCTTGTTGTATTCAACTATTCGTCTGTCTGAACTCAGTCCTGGAGAGACAAATCCACCACTCCAAAGTACAGCAGGCCACTGTTTACTCATCTGAGAGGCTGCAGTGTGTGTGTGTGTGTGTGTGTGTGTGTGTGTGTGTGTGTGTGTGTGTGTGTGTGTGTGTGTGTGTGTGTGTGTGTTTGGTCACATCTGTGTGTTTGTTTCAGAGAGAGAGAAAGAAGCAGAAAACCAGGGAAGGAAAAAGTGCCAATAAATGTTCAAAGTGTGTTTCAGGGAAAGAGAGAGAGAGAGGTACAGAGTGAGAAAGTTTGAAATGAAGATGATTTTATTCAGTTGAGTGAGATTGAAATTGAGCAACAGCAAATATTGACAACTGATGAGTAAGAAGGACATTGTAGTGTGTGCGTGTGTGTGTGTGTGTGTGTGTGTGTGTGTGTGTGTGTGTGTGTGTGTGTGTGTGTGTGTTTGTGTGTGTGTGATGACATTACCAGTTGTTAATCACTTTGTTTACCCGGATGTCATATAAGCAGCTTTTGCATCATGACTTGTGTGACAGTTTAAAACACACACACACACACACACACACACACACACACACACACACACACACACACACACACACACACACACACACACACACACACACACACACACACACACACACACCTTTAAACTATTCATGAGCATTATGCCTCTTTAACTCTTCCTGTTTGAAGCTTTTAAAGAAGAGAGGAGCCTGAAAACATCCTCACTCGTCCCTTAAAGTATCCTCAAAACATGACTTTGCCTCTCAGAAGACACGGACATACTACACACATGCACCCTAATGTGTCCTGATCCTCGTTTGAGTGTACGAATGCTGCTGTAAATCCTCTCAAATCAGCTTAGAGCCATTTAAAAGCAGCAGAAGAGACTGAAAACATAATTAAAACTCCTCCGCTGGTGCTGCTGTTCACACACTGAAGTGAAGGACACCCAAACTCAGAGCTTGATCATGAGTATTGAAGGGTGTCTGATTAGACTGCGACTTACTCAGGGCGTGGCTGTGGACAAATCACCGCTCCTGACAGCCCGGTCAGCTGGCCTTGAGCCAGCAGCGTCTTGGCAGCAGGAGCCTTGTGGTGACTTATCGGCTGAGGATGATTTAAACAGGTTGTTTGATGCAGGTTACACCTTTCTGTTTTTAATGTAACTTCTGCAGGCCATTAAATTCAACCCCCCCTTCTGCAAACTTGAGATTCTACAGCAGAATAATAATCATCAATTCAACTATCAGCACCTTCACCACACCCTGTGTTAGCACATATTATAAAAACAACAATAACTTATGATTAGTATTCATGAATCCATCCATGAGAGGGAGGGGATGTACATGAGCTGAAATAGAGAGAGAGCAAAGTGGATGAAAATCAGGATGGTGGTAAATCTTTTCCCCAGACTCCAGTCCAGATTGTTCATCGTTACGTAAGCATGAATCAAATTTAAGTTGATTCTATATCTTTGCATGCTGGTTTGTTACATCAGCAGTTATATAATGTGATTGTGTTTGCAGACTGAAAAAGACTCAGAGGTAAAAATGCAGTGTTTTTATTTTTCCTCCAAGTGATGCAAGAAAAACCAAAGCTGAAGATATTCGACACGAATAAATAATTAGATGCAGGTTTTGATTCATTTCAGACATCCATCCATTATCTTGACCGTTTATCCCGTTAGGGTTCACGGAGGGCTGGAGCCTATCTCAGCTGGCTTCGGGCAGAAGGCAGGGTACACCCTGGACAGGTCGCCAACCTATCACAGGGCTAACACAGAGAGACAGACAACCATTCACGCACACACTCACACCTAAGGGCAATTTCAACCTGATGAGCATGTTTTTGGACTGTGGGAGGAAGCCGGAGTGCCCGGAGAGAACCCACGCATGCATGGGGAGAACATGCAACCTCCACACAGAAAGGAAGGCACCTGCCCAGCCGGGGATTCGAACCAAGACCCTTATAGCTGTGAGGCAACAGCGCTATCCACTGTACCACCATGCAGCACAATTTCAGGTAAAATATGACACCAAACTGTATGTGTATTTTATTTATTTATTTGTTAGGGACAGATACAGTAAAAAAAAACTCCCATCCCATGCAAGTATCATAGTGTTTGTAGTGAGTGCTCATTTGCAACACCCATCCCTAGAAGGCCTTTTAAGAGAATAAAATATTAAGACTGTAAGTTAAAACAAAAAAAGAAAATGTATGTTAAGTTCAGCTACAATTAAACACACATTTGGCAATGAAAAAACAAACAGGGGGTTAGACAGAGTCCTGAGGAAATGCTATATTCAAATTCATGCTAGTTTTGGTCTGATTAAGATAGCATTTCTTAATCAGTGACATGGAACTCCCATTGTCTAATAAGGCCAACACCTGTACCCCATTAACAGTAACTGGATGAAATGAGGCATCTTCTGAGCGCATGGCACCTGGATCTCTACACACCTCTCTGTGGGGAACTTAGCAGTAACCAGACAGTTTAGGCGTTTTGAGAGGGCAGTCCAAGGCCTTAGTAGTAACAAGTAATTTCCCCACAACTGGTACTAGCCTGCTGCCCATATCTACTAACCCCCCCAGTCCCCTGACTGGCACTAGCCAGCTGTCCACCTCTGCTGACCCCCACATTCCCCTGAGTCCCATAGTTACTAAACCTCTGACCTTCTTGCCTGCTGTCCCCGAGTTCTCTGTTTGGCCGGCGCTGTTGGGACTGTGACTACCAACCCTAGCTTTAAACGTGGTGAAGTTTGTAACGAGTTCCAGGATTTGACTCCTTTTAGAGAAAGCTGTTTGAGTTAATGTTCTGCAGAATGAAACTTTACAGTCACCACTTAAAGCTGCTCTGCTGCAGCTCTGGGGTCTGCAGAGTCCATTTAAGCATTCGAACACAGATTTTACATGGAAATCAATAAAATTACTAAAACTTAAAACTTTATATTTACTTAAAATGCGACAGTGGTGACAGCTTTGATTTTTTCAAGTGTAATGTTTGGCTTTGTGTTTCTTTATTGTGGAATAGGTCAGAGGATGAAGTAGAAAACTGGGAGGAGAGATTGTGGAATGAAATATGACTCAGGGCAGAGGGCAGGAACTGAACCCTGACCGCCTGCTTTCAGGACAATAGCCTCTGTATGAGCGTGTGATTTAATGGCTACACCAAACTGACACTCCTTTTTTTATGTTTGTTTGTTATCTTGTTCAACTGTTATACATTTTCTGAGCCATAGGACAGTGCAGTTGAGGTTAGACAGAAAGTATGGAGAGGAGAAGGTGGGATGATAAACCCCAAAGAGCTGGGTCTAACCTGGAGAGGACATGGGGGCTGTCCCATTTTGCACTCTTGATCCCACTCACACGCTTGGTGTGGGCGCTCATGTGCTTAGCGTCAGTGCACAAGTACGTCCTAATGCTCCAACAATCAAAAGTGCAGTGCGCTAACTTGAGCGATATAAGCCCAAGTATAAATCCCACAATGCATCATGTTAGCGAAGTTTATTATCAAGAGCCACAAGATTGCTGCTGGATGACATGTCAGTAATGACATTTGAATGTAAGAAAGATGCAAATGTTGTAACTTAATATTATATTCCTATCATAAAAATATGATGGTATAACTGTATGTTTGCAGTCTTCATTATGCCGGTCCACGTCAATAAATAACTGTATTATTTATTCTATAGAGGAACCACAGAAGAAACATTTCTATTTATCAACTTGAGAGTAAAGAATGACCTTTTGACCTTTGTACTGAGTAGTTTTATCCTTTGTCTTTTCTTTTAATCCGATTGTGTCCACTTAAATATCACTACTTTCATCTTAACATGCAAAGATATCATTAACAATAATTTTGAGTATTTTATTACAGCCACATTTTACAGTTGATGCATTAACAGCAAAACACCACGATGATCAAAGTATGAATTTTGGTCTCTACGTCTAAATCTTACCATTAATCTCTGGTGGCTCCTCTTATGAAATCACTTAAGTAGAGCGCCAAATAACGCCGGCACAATCAGCTTCATCATGCGATAAATGATTTTCAAATGGCACCTTAATTTAATCGCATTCTTTTAATGCACCTGCACTTTTTTTTATTTTACATCTGACGTGTGGGGGACAGTATTTTGCCTCCATGTATGCTCATGCGTGGACTTGGAAGTGACAATAAACTGATTCTGAGCTTCATTTTTTTGTCTCACGCAGTCTTATCGTCTCTGCACGATTAAATGAGGGTCAGTTTAGTATGCTCCAATTGCTTTTAAAGATCCCTGCATACTTGACCACTTAATACGTGCTTAAACACTATATGCAAATGTTTTTAATTTGCTTTTACTCTGCAAAACGTCACCAGAGCATGTGTGTATCCAAGCGTTCTCAGGTTAGTGTGGAGAAATGGGACTCTATCAACTCAGATGTTTTCTTTTTCCCACCTTTTGACTCTTTAAGCATCACGAGTCATCATTTAGGAGGACACTTCTCAGTTGAGTCAGTGTATAGCACCACTACTCAGGTTAGTCCAAGCCATCCTCCTCACAGCATCCTCTTCCAGCTCCTTGAGGTGATCCCCTTTAGAAAAACCTCTCCAGCAAGGCAGCCCAGTGAGGAGCAGCTGAGGACAGCTCAGTGATGATGAAGACCCTGGGCGCTGGACGCAGGCCGGCAGTGAGTCAATGACCTCTCTTTTTTTTTTCCATGACATGCTGTCATCAATCAATAAAAGGGATGTCATTTCTCCTTCCCAGTATAATCCTACAGCTGTTTTACTGTCAGTGTGTGACTCATGGGGTCAATGTCTTGGCTATACCTGTCACCACACCATATATGATGACCTGAGACGACTTCACGGAGCAGGGGAGAATTAGCTGGTAAATTATACGCCTGAGGGTTCTGACAGGTTTCTCTTCAGCCGTGTTCAGTGTGTTGAGAAGTTCAGTTTCACAGGTGACACATTTCAGAAGCAGTTTAATTAAACACCTCGTCTCTGCCTGGCTCTTTATCTGTAATTATCTGACTGTGTGATTTAATTAACCCCACACACCTGTTAGGTAAAAGGTGATAGTTAGCTCTATTCAACGACTTTAACTTCATATAAAATGCTGAATATGTTCAGCTGGATGGAAACCAGTTTGAGTCGTACGTCAAAAGTCATACATGTCACTTTTTCTTCTTCTAACAGAGCAGCTGGTCCCAGATCAGTAATCCTCCTTGGGGGGCAGAGGGGCAGCTGTGATTCGCTCTGCTGGCTCGTGGCTTAAGTCAAAAAGCCATCACAACTTGACGTCACGGACCTGTTACACAAGAGTCAGATAAACTCCTCGTATGAGATAAATTAAAGGATGACACAAGATTTACAAAGAGCATTCAAGTATATGCTGCTGCTGGGGGACGGTTAGGTGACACAAGAGATCAGTTCAATGCACTGAAGGAAATAATAACAAGTGTTTCAAGATATAAAGACTTAACTGTGTGGCAACAGCAGGCGAGGGAGGAGGTTGAATTTATATCAGTTTGGAGCCAGGAGATTTAATTATGTGATTTTTTATTTTCAAGTGTTTCTCTTATTTATATTTTGCACTGTGTTGTGTCTTGTTTATTTTATCAATCTAAATTGTTGTTCTTTTTAAACTCTGGGTGACCTTGAGTGCTTTTAAAGGTGCCTATAAATAAAACATTATCATTATTACTTTTAGAATCAATGTATTTATCTTTGTCAATGTTTGCTCTTTATTAAAGTAGTGCATCAAATTGACTTCTGAAAAAAAAAATAGAATTATTTGCTTTTTATTTTAAAATCAATGTAAAGGTATTTTCACTTTTGATATTTTATATTTGTATGTATTATTTGCACTGTATTGTGTCTTGTTTATGTTATCAGTCTAATTTGTTTTTCTTTCTAATCTCTGCTTTGTAAGGTAACATTGAGTGCTTAAATAAATAAAATGTGTTATGATTATTTATTTATTTGGATTTTTGTATTCATTTGTGTTGATTTTTGCAATTCTTTAAATTGGTGCATTAAATTAACTTAAAAATATACAAATATTTAATGTTGTCTTTTTTTATTTTCCAGTTAATGTGAAGGCATTCTCACTTTTATTATACATGTTATATATGATAAATTAAATGTATTATTATCTATTTATTTATTTAGATTTGTATATTAATTTGTGTTGATTCTTGCAATTTTTCAAATTGGTGCATTAAATTAACTTAAAAATATACAAATATTTAATGTTGTCTTTTTTTATTTTCCAGTTAATGTGAAGGCATTCTCACTGTTATTATACATGTTTTATATATAATAAATAAAATGTATTATTACCTATTTATTTATTTAGATGTATGTATTAATTTGTGTTGATTTTTGCAATTTTTCAAATTAGTGCTTTAAATTGACTTAAAAAAAAATTCAATCAATGTTATGGCATTTTCACTTTTATGACATTTTATTTTGTATGTATTATTTGCACTGTATTGTTTCTCGTTATTTTATCAGTCTAATTTGTTTTTCTTTTTAATCTCTGCTTTGTCAGGTAACATTGAGTGCTTTCAAGGGTGCGTATTAATAAAATGTATTATAATTATTTATTTATTTATTAATTTGTGTTTATTTTTGCAATTGATTAACTTAGTGCATTAAATTAACTTTATATATATATATTCATAATTATTTGTTTTTTATTTTACAATCAATGTAATGGCATTCTCACATTTATGATATATTTTATATATTATGTATTATTATTTATTTATTAGTATTTAATTTATGATTTGTGTTGTTTTTACAATTTATTAAATTAGTGCATTAAAGTGACTTAGAAATATAAATATATCTAACTATTTGTGTTTCATTTTCAAATCAATGTAACTGCTTTTTCACTTATATGATATTTTTTATATTCAACATTTTTATGGCAGTGTTTGACTTGTTGTAATTGTGTCTCAGTGACCGTCACAGTCTTATATCTTAAATATAAGAGTAATGCATGTGTATACAAAGTGCTTCCATATTATCTCAGTGTAAAGAAGACATGTTTAAGCTTCTTAAAATCACTTTATTTGCACAATAACAGACATGTATTCAACAGGAACAAGCCGTATAGTAAGTTCCAAGTTCCAACACTTCAGTCTAACCCTCTGTTTGCAGTGATAACAGTCATGATAATAAAATCTGACTGATTTCAAGGACATTCATTCGTCTTTCATTGCCACTGAGAAAGTGTTCCTGAAGTAGGCCACCCGTAATGAATTCTTGACACTCTGCAGCAGAAACAAACAAACTGGGGCTACTTCCAGCAGGCCAGTCCTGTTGTGCCATGTCGCCTCTTGATGTAGGTTAACAGAGGAAACTAAATTTATCTCTGACCCAACTTCTTACCACTGAGTGCTGACAACTAGAGCTAACCCTCCAGCTTGGAAGACGCTCTCGTCAAGTGGACTCGATCTGAAGGGAGCTGCGGGCAGAGGAGAGGAGAAAAACAACCGTTAATTAAATTCAGAGTCTGACGAAGAGCAGAAGTTAAAAGAAGAGGAGGATAATATCATTGTAGTGTCATAAACTGCTCTCAGAAACAGAGCTGTGTTATATGATTTCAGTTTCTGCAGGACACTTGAGCTGTCACTGTTGATTTGAAATACATTTCATAAACAGGTTCACTGATTCAATAAAGAAAGGCTCTATTCTTCTCTAAGGTATGCTTTTGCAGAGATGCACCCAATATTTAATCACAGTTAACCTCAAGGAAAAATACACAGAGCTCATCAATAAAATAAAGGGATATCCGACGGGGTGAAACACACGGTCAAAGCAGCTCTCCTACAGGACGACCATCACAGGGTAAAACGTAACATGTGAGTGCATCTTACTCCAGCCCGAGTCAAAAAGCCATTTTACAGCACAAATTGATTACATGATCAATAAAATGACTCATTTGCATAGTGTTAGTCTGCTGAGTCTGCAGGTAGATCTGCATCTATCAGATCTAAGACCACCTCCTGAATACGGTGACCTTCTTTAAGTTGGTGAGAGCTAAATGTGCATCTTACTGCTGTAACCCGGCAGCAGGTCTCTTTCTACTTTATTTAAGTCTGGTAATGAATACATGTTTATTGATTATAATCACTTGTATTCAATCGAGGTCTACTTCTTAACAAGGCACCATTATGAGGAGTTAATGGGCTGGAGCTAATAGCTTTTTTAGAGCTGAATTAACTGATGCTTTATAGATTAGTCATAAGCTATTGATATGGGCTACATTTATGGCTCTACATTGTGGGAACAGGTAGCTGAGTGGGATCTCTGTCTGAATAAAAATCTTCAAATCACAGGAAAATTAACATAATGAATCATTAACATCAACACTCAGAGTGGAGACATTAAACGTGAGTCTTCTGTAATCAGTAGGAAAGCATCTCCAGCAGGTTAAAGCCACTGCCTGTGGCAATGACCTGCTGACATCCATGGATATGTTATATATATCCATCAAAATCCCCTGAAAAAAGAATACACATGCATGGCTTATAATCATAGACTGTATAACAAATGGACGTAGTATCCGTGACGTCACACTTCTGTTTCTGAAGAGCTGTTTTGATGCCAATCATTGGGGGCAGACATATTGCTGCTGTTGAGTGATTGTGACGTAAAGAGGCGGGCTTTGAGCCTCCTAGCCAACAGCTACAGTTTTCCCACCTGTCAAACAAGTCAGCTGTGCCTCTCATTGGAAGACTCGTATTCTCAATATCTTTGAAATTACCACGTTATGAAAAAATTCACCCCCCGTACAGGGTGAGCCGATTTAGAAATGAGCTATTCACCCCCGTACAGTGTTTGCTGATAGAGAAATTAGCTACTCAGACCTAA